>NC_056736.1:510873117-511173117 GCF_019279795.1 Protopterus annectens
TTTAAGTGTTAAGCAGTTCCACGGGGACTTGATGTCTTCTTGTAGAGCCTTGGTAATAAAATTTGATTTGTTGTAGTATTTCATAATGTCTCTGTTTTCTATGTAAAGCACTTGATTAAACTAGGGATGATCCCAAGATAAGTCATTCATGAATACTGAGAGCAGCAGTGGACCCAGTAATGATCCTTGAGGAAACACCCACTGACATGCTTTTTATCAAACTGCATGTCTACATCCATGATACAAAATGTTGTTTTCTTTTTTTTTCTCCTTTGGGATAATTTCTGAACCAAAGGATCATATAATCTGTAAAACAACATAGGAATTATATGAGTACTAACACATTGCAGTCTAGAGTCTTGAACATACATTTTATTTTCAGGAATAGGCAACAGTAAGAAGTCCATTGTCCTTCTTGTACATATTTGATGAATAAGTGTAGGTAATGCAGTCAGAGAGCCACACTTTTGGCAAAAACAATATTGTTTATCAGTTAAAATATTTTATTTGACAATGTACTTGAACATTTAGTCATAGATAATTATAATTTTCAAGAATATTGTCAACCAGTCACAAACTAATGAAATTGCGAAAATCAGATGCAGTTTATAAGGAGGATACATTAACAAAAATACATGCTTGAACTGCATGGCACAGAGTATATAGTTAGATTAAGACCATAAATGGATGCGTGAGGAGTACATACAATATGTACTCCTTTAACAGTTTGGGGTGGATAGTGTTTAATTTATAAAATGCACTCAGTTTTCAATAGGAGGCCCTGAACTTGAGAATTAGTGATTTTTATTAAAGCAGATTTATGGCTATTTAACTATTTGTGAAAAGGGCTGGAAGGTGTATTCATAGGTTCATAGGTAGGTACTAGGCTATCTGCCCTGGGGAATTTATAAGCCTAGCCAGAATGTGTTGGCTTTCACCTACCTTTTAGATTAGTTTCCTGGGCCTCTGTCCAGCAGGGCCATTGAAGTGATCCCATGGGTAAATTTACGATTTCCCATCCACTCGTCAAGATTTCTCTTGAAGAAAGTCAGTGAGAGGCTTTGCCTAACATAGATTGGGATTCTATTCCAGAGTGATGGAAGTCTCTGGGACAGGAATCTATCCCTCCAACATGTCCTGTTTATTGTTGTGCTGAGGTTTAAATCTTTGGAGCGTGTGGCTCTAAGAGATTTGGTTTTCTTGAGGTGAAGCATGTCCATTAATTCCGGGTTGGACATGGCCTCGTACGTCAGGCAGAGACCACCTCTGAGTAGGCGATAAGCAACCGAGTAGAGCTGGAGTTTCTTTAGTCGAGCTGCATAGGGCATCTGTTTGAGGCCCACAATCCTCTTGGTGAGGTATTTATGTGGTCTTTCCAGCTGTTGCAGATGTCGAGTAAGGTATATTCCAAATGGGGCATTGTACTCTATTATGGGCCTGATGAGTGATGAGTAGAGGGGCACAATGACCTCTCTCTTGATCTAGATGTGAACCCTTTCATGATTAGGTGGGCTACATAGAAGGATTTTCTAACCACTTTGGCAATGTGATTATCAAAGGAGAGGTTGCCATCTACCTGGGTCCCCAGATCCCTAATTACATCTTCCGTACTTAGTGGATTACCACCTATGTGATAGTTTGTGGGCACTTTGTTTTTCCTAAAGGGGATGACTATGCACTTTTTGGCATTTAGCTTGAGGCCATGGTTCTGACACCAGGTATTCATCTCTGTGAGACCCTTCTGGAGGATATCTGTGTCAGCTGGAGAGTCGATTATGGCCCCCAGTTTGCAATCATCTGCGAACTTGGTCAGCCATAGTCCTCCTGTGCTTGCCTGTACCTCAGAGAAGTATATACCGAACAGGAGGGGTCCCAGGACTGAGCCCTGTGGGATGCCACTTGTAACCGATTTAGAGTTGGACATGGCACTCGCAACTCTGACCATGTGAGTTCTATCCGTGAGCCAGTTGGCAAATCATCTCATGACATAGGGCTTAATGTTCAAACTGGTAAGCTTATCTATAATGCCAGAATGGGGAATGGTGTCGAAGGCCTTAGCGAGGTCCAGGTAGGCTGTGTGAACTACCTTTCCCTCATCTATGACCTTGGTAACTGTTTCAAAGAAGTCAACTAGGTTTAGGAGGCAGGATCTGCCTTTAACAAAGCCAAATTGGGCAGGGTCCAGTGTCTGGAGGTTCCCAATGTCTCTGTTAATGAGTTCCATGATGATGCGCTCCATAGCTTTGCAGACCAGGATAGTCAGGCTTATAGGGCGATAGTGCCTAGGATCTGTTGTGTCACCACCTTTGTGGAGTGGGATAACTGTTGCTGTATGCCATTCTTTGAGTACATAGCCTGTGGTAAGGCTGAGTTTGAACAGTGAATTTAGGTGAGGGTTTAGTTCATTTTGGAGCTCGTGTAAGATGCAGCCTGGGATACCATCCGGTCCCATTGATGCTGTGTTTTTGGCTTTGGAGAGGGCTGTTTTCACCTGTGTGTCTGTGATGTCTGGGGCTCTACATTCTTCTGGGATGGACACGGGCCCTTTTGGGGGTGGGGGGGTAAAGTTTGCACTGAACCTTTCAGCCAGGATGTTGGCAATATCAGTTGGTTCAGTGTATTTTTTGCCATTTTGCACTAACTCAGAGCAGATCTGAGAGTTGCCACCTAGATTCTTGACATAGCTAAAGAAGGCTTTTTAGAGTCTTTGGCAATTTTTCTTTCGAAACTGGCCTTGGATGATTTTATGAGGGAATCATAGTTTCTTGCTAATACTGATCAGGATACCTTTCCTTTTTGGGATTTTGCTCTATCATGTAATAGTTTCCTCCTTCTGTTGTAGAGCTTATTTATGGCTGGGGACCACCAGACTGGTTTCATCTTTTTGGAGGAGTGAGTCTTGGTTTTACTTGGGATGGCTCGATTCATGCATTCCTGTAGGTGCTCATAGAATGCATTTGTAAAGGATTCTGTGGTTTGGGCAGCATTATCCTTTAGCAAGGGGGCTTTGAAACTTTCCACCTCGGTCTTGAGAAGTGTGAAGTTTGCTTTTGAAAAGTTTTTCACAGTGGTTTCATTGACTGGGGGTGAGGTCGGGATGTGGATGTCCAGTGTGATTAGTTTATGGGCTGATCTTACCAGCATGGGGTTTACCTCTGGTGTGGAACACTGATCCCGCATGTTGGTGATGATCAGGTCCAATATATTGTCACCTCTTGTGGGAGTGGTGACCAGTTGTTCCAGGGCGTTTTAGTTTATAAACTCTAGGAAGCGTTGAACAAAGGGGTTTGTACTTGAATAGTTTTCCCAGTCAATGTTTGGGTAGTTGAAATAACCCAATATCATGTTGTTTGGTAGGACCTTCATATTTTCCAATGTTCTCAGGAATGCTGAGTGGGTGTCCTGAGACAAGGTGGGTGATCTGTAGCAAGCTACAATCTGAAAAGTAGCTTTGCCCACTGTTAGTTGCACATGGATGGTCTCCGAGGCCTTGTGCTGTGCCACTAACCTGGAGGTGTGGGTATCCTTTATGAAAATGGATACACCCCCTCCTTTTGTATTTCGGTCCAGGTTCTGGAGCCGAAAGGTATGGTATGAGCTGTAGCCTGGTAGTGCTGGGGTGCTTTCTGGAGCCTTGAACCAGGTTTCTGCTACTGCACAGATATCAATTTTCTTCATGCTGAGGAGTGCCTCGAGTGCATGCATTTTGAGGTTTAGACTTCTGGCATTGAGTAGCATTACCCTCAGTTTTTGGTTACTTGTGTTGTTTATGGAGGTGGGTTTGTCTTTTGAGCCTTGCCTAAAAAGGCACTATGGAGGTGGCAAGAGCCTTGGTCAGTATTTGAAAGCCTAAGGGTGACAGGTGCAAGCCATCTCTGGGGAAGCAACGTGGCTTGTCGAGCATGTCATCCCAGGCTGACAGACACTGGATCCCCTTTGAATGACACCAATAGCTTAGCCAATTGTTAAAACTGATCATTTTATCTTTATACTGTGGCATCATTCTTGGTGAGGGCAAGATGTTGCTCAGGGTCAGTGTCACACCGGCCTGGGTTACATGATCAGACAGCTCCTCTATGTCTCTTTTCATGCTGTCCAGGGAGGTACGTCTCAGGTCGTTCACACCAACATGGACAATGACAGAGTCATATTTGTACTTGTTTTGGAGAGACCTGAGTGCTTGTGTTATGTGGTGGATCCTGGCACCTGACAGGCAGCTTACAGTAACCTTCTCCTTGTTCAGTCTAGTGAGTGGGATGTCAGTGTGCCTGAGAATAGAGTCACCTATTACTAGTGTATTGGGTGTGTTATTTAGCCTTAAGGGCTGTGACTGTGTAGCACTCTGACTTAGTGAAGTATGTGATACGTGGTTGTTGTAAGAGGTTGGAGGTTGCTTGGATGTCTGTTTTGGAGGTCTCTGCTGCTTTGGCTGATTTTTATTTAGAGCCTCTGAGTATGTTTTTGTGTATTTATGTGTGTTGTTTGCTGGTGCAGATATGACTGGTCTTTGTGAGACTGGTTGTGTGGTGCAAGTATTTCCCTTCCCCTCTTGACTGACTGTTCCAGCTGAGAGAGCTTGGCCTCCAGTTTGGCTGTATAGTTGCATCTCTCACATACATTTGTGTTTGTTGGAAGGAGGAGAGGGTTGTCTGTGTACATGAGGCAATTGTAACATTGCCTCAAGATGCCCAGATTCACCAGCTGGACTGGAGAGTACACCTGAAACTGCCTTTTGGACATGCCTGTATGGATAAATGAACTCTTTTACTGATTGTCCAGTAGGGATGAATAGGGAGCCTTGTACTACTGTATAGTAAAGGGGGGTGTAGTGCTAGCATTTATTGCTTCATGCAAATGTGAGTTTAAAAAGCAGAGAGAGGAGAAGACAGAGATAGCCCAAAACAGACAACCAAAACTACTAGTTGGGCTGCTGAGACCACTCCTCCAGGGACAGATAGGCTGCTCAAAGCTCCCTATTCTCACTGGTGAACAGAGAAACTTCCTTCTATCCAAGTAAGGATATGGGCAACACAGGAACTTGTACCACAGCCCTTAATTCAGCTGAACCAGAAAACTGGACTATGCTAGCTTAGAAAAGGTGGGAAACAAGAATATATATATATATATATATTTTTTTTTTTTTCTTTTTGTTTCAAAAATACAGTAAACTTACACTAAAAAACATTTAAATGCTCAGAACAGGCTAGCGCACTTGAGTGTGTAGCCTACAACAGTTAAACAGATGATTACAACACAAAAACAACTAGAACAACTTTAAAAGTGCAATCAGAAAAAATAAGTACAGTATGCAGCAAAAAAAAGCTTTTTAGAGCACAGAAACACTAGAAGATCACGTTTTAAGCGAAATTAGCAATCACAGTAAAAAATGCAGAGAAAAATACTTAATCAATCCAAAGTCACTCTTTTGTCACTCTACTGCTTGTAGGACTCTGCAGGACACCACGAGGAGCTTTGCTGAGCTGTATACAAGCGCAAAACTGCACAAATGCAGGTTTTATAGCAGGGAGATGAAAGAGATAGAAATTAGCCCAAAACGGCCAATAAACTACTAGTTGCTGGGCTGAGACCACTCCTCCAGGGACAGATAGGCTGCTCAAAGCTCCCTACTCTCACTGGTGAACAGAGAAACTTCCTTCTACCCAAGTAAGGATACTGGCAACACAGGAACTTGTACCACAGCCCTGAATTCAGCAGAAACTGAAAACTGGACTAGACTAGCTTAGAAAAGGTGGGAAACAAGAATATATATATTTTTTTTTTTTCTTTTTTTAAAAAAATACAGTAAGCTTACACTAAAAAACACTTTATATGCTCAGAACAGGCTAGCGCACTTGAGTGTGTAGCCTACAACAGTTAAACAGATGATTACAACACAAAAACGACTAGAATGACTTTAAAAGTGCAATCAGAAAAAAATAAGTACAGTATGCAGCAAAAAATAGCTTTTTAGAGCACAGAAACACTAGAAGATCGTGTTTTAGGTGAATTTAGCAATCACAGGAAAAAAATGCAGAGAAAAATCAATCCAAAGTCACTCTTTTGTCACTCTGCTGCTTGTAGGACTCTGCAGGACACCACGAGGAGCTTTGCTGAGTTGTATACAAGTGCAAAACCATGCAAATGCGGGTTTTAAAGCAAGGAGATGAAAGAGATAGAAATTATCCCAAAACGGCCAATAAACTACTAGTTGCTGGGCTGAGATCACTCCTCCAGGGACAGATAGGCTGCTCAAAGCTCCCTACTCTCACTGGTGAATAGAGAAACTTCTGTCTATCCAAGTAAGGATATGGGCAACACAGTAACTTGTACCACAGCCCTGAATTCAGCAGAATCTGAAAACTGGACTAGACTAGCTTAGAAAAGGCGGGAAACAAGAATATATATATATATTTTGTTTTTTTTTCCTTTTTTTTCAAAAATACAGTAAACTTACACTAAAAACAATTTAAATGCTCAGAACAGGCTAGCGCACTTGAGTGTGTAGCCTACAACAGTTAAACAGATGATTACAACACAAAAACGACTAGAACAACTTTAAAAGTGCAGTCAGAAAAAATAAGTACAGTATGCAGCAAAAAATAGCTTTTTAGAGCACAGAAACGCTAGAAGATCGCGTTTTAGGCGAAATTAGCAATCACAGGAAAAAAATGCAGAGAAAAATACTTAATCAATCCAAAGTCACTCTTTTGTCACTCTGCTGCTTGTAGGACTCTGCAGGATACCACTAGGAGCTTTGCTGAGTTGTATACAAGCGCAAAACTGCACAAATGCAGGTTTTATAGCAGGGAGATGAAAGAGATAGAAATTAACCCAAAACGGCCAATAAACTACCAGTTGCTGGGCTGAGACCACTCCTCCAGGGACAGATAGGCTGCTCAAAGCTCCCCACTCTCACTGGTGAACAGAGAGGTGTATTCCTGAAAACTGGAATACTGCTAGTCAGAAAATAGAGTAACTTTCAGAATGAAGTGATTTATTGGTAATCATTTAAAATATCAGGGCTCAAATTGCCAAGTCCCAAAATGTGGAGACCAAATGACTGAAAATCCAGATTTACATGTACTACATCCGTGACTGACATTTCTCAAAATAATCGATAAATGTGTGAACATTTGCAGTATAATGAATAACTTTCCATATGAGAAATTCAGTCTTATCAACAGTGTGGTGAGGCTTCTGCTTGAAAGCACTGCATTTGAGAGAAAGCAATGAAGAGATCTGTAATCATCTACATTCAGGCCACAGCTTTATGAACAGCCAGACAGAACCTTACATTATTCAATAAATGACTACATTCAGGATATAAAGTTTGCTCTGCAAGCCACCGTACTGGACTGCCACTATTCAGTATTCCCCATGGTGTCAGAAAGTGTGCATGCTTTAGTACAGAATGTATCTGCATGCATGTAGTTACTCTTGGTGTGTATGGAACATATAATCCTGTTTTTGTGTCTCCCCATCCCAGCTGATTATGTAGTTCATCTCCATGATTCAGGCCATCCATTCCTTACCTGGGAAGAGTCAATCTTGGTTTAACTTCTGTGACCCAGGCAGCTATCAAGACATTTCATTTATGCCATAACTTCCCATCAGCATGCTGGGTAAGCATTTCAGAGTAAGGGGATGTAGCTGGTGAAATATGGCACCATTACATTCTCAGCTGGAGTGCCTTCTGTGTGGAGTCTGCATGTCGTCCCCGTGGTCGAGTGGCGTTCAAAAGACATGCATGAATGGGCATGCCTACACTGAAGGTTGGGCGTTGGGCATGCAACTTGGCACCATAAAAATCTACTGCTAATCATTAGCAGACTGGAGTTCCGGTGTGGCGACCCCTAACCGGGAAAAGCCAAAAAGACAAACAAACCTTCTTCCATGAATGCTTTAGCCATCAGGCAGTATTGCTGATTCTCCTTGATAGAGCAGCTCTCAGTAGTTACTTGGGCTCTACTTGAGATTCATACATGTGACCAAAACAGCAGCAGATGTTTGTTACACAACTCAGTGTGTTAACCAGGAAACAATAAAAAGAACACCCATGCAACAGGATGAAGAAATGTTTTATTATGATTAAGCACTTTCGCCTATATACAAGTTAAATCAGAATTCATCAATATATTTAATCACATGACAGCTGACCTCTCTTTCTTAAAGATAAGGAGTTTTTTTATACATACTTCTATATTTCAACTATTTGCACTCATGAGTGAATGAATATATATATATATATATATATATATATATATATATATATATATATATATATATATATATATATATATATATATAGTTAATTTTTTAAAAATATTTATGTACCTTCTTGGATTATCCTAGTGCAGCTCATATTCATATTGAGTGTTCTATTTTTTTTTTTGATTCATACACGTGAGGCCTCCAGTACCCAGGAAAAGTAAGCAGTGAATACCTCTGTTATCTTTCTTCTAGGATGGCTTCTTTCAGCATTTGGAAAAGGTGGGGCATAATTACAACTGTATCCTTCTACAACATGGACACAGACAAAGATATTATGTGGACATACAGACACACACACACACACACACACACACACACACACACACACACACACACACACACACACACAAAGTATTAGCATATGCCAACTGCATGACATTTATATTATTCAAGTAGGGTGGTGCAACACACAGTCCTCTACAAAAACATTTATCACAAAAGCATTTTTTCTTGGACTCGAGGGTGACACACAATGGTGGTACAGTGTGGCAAAAATGTTGCCTGACTGTATTATGTGTTATGTACATATTAGCATGTCTGCACTGTTCTAACGTTATTTGCTATAAGATATGTGCTAGATTGTTAATGGGTGGTCTCCATTATTAATAACCATCTTATAATACACGTGCATTACATTATAGAATATCACTTATTTACACTTCAACACAGGAAGTGACTGTCAAAGCGAGGTGTCTCCATGCTGAGTAGATCTTGTGATTTAATTAAAAATCCGTATAATAGCACTTAGCATTATGTGAATTATAGTGGTGCTTTGCACTGCACTACAATGTTGCATCCATTTATGCATATTGTTACCAGTGCACATGGAATGCCTCAGTGGTATATTCACTATCGCTCACTACTGAATTGTAGAGATGTATCTACAGGCTGTCTTGTGAGCACACAGAGCAAGTCTTGAGGAAAAGGGTAGTGCTGCATGTACTGTAAAGATCTATTTTCTGTTGATGGTATCCATGTTTGCCAGATGGATGGCATCTTTTATGCTGCTGCATTAGCCATTATGACTTAGAATGACAGACATCCTTTCTTAACCAGCTCATAGCAGGCATTGGGAGGGTGGCCAAATGGTTAAGGTGTTTGCCTTACAAACACAAGGTGCAGGGTTTGATTCTCACAAGGGATAATTGGCTAGGTTTAAATGGCTCATATTAGCAGTTAGCTTAGTACTAATCTATGTATGTTTTCATATTCATATTGCTGAATGTTCTGACTTACCATACCTTATGGTTTGACTAGTACCTGCTGTGCTTTGTGGTATCTGAATGAATGATGTATGTGCCATGTTTATTACCATACACCTGTGTAGTCAGATATGGCACTGACATCTATCAGTGAACATGTGACTGTGACATTAGTGATCACTGTCATGTTATGCACCAAAGCACTTTTACTGCATGGAGGATGTATGGAAACCTCTGCACAGTACAAACAGACTTGTAGATGTACAGGAGCTATATATAGGTGTCAGTGTCACTGACCACTGCCTACGTGGTAGCACCTGTGTCTCACCATGATCACTGAGGTGATACTGCTGTGTATTGAACTGAGTTACACCGGTAGTACGTCTGGTAAATGGCATTTATATGTGTCATAGATGGGCTGCATATGGACATGCCAATGATACTCTGTTCACTGTCATGGAATTGACCATTACTGATGTCCTCACACATCCTTTGCAAGTGAACTCTCTTCACTGTATCCTGGATGGTGTCTGGTGTCACAAAAGCTGCTTTGCACTGCTATATCCCAGCACTCCATTTTGTGAGAAAGAACTAAGTGCAACACAGAATGAAGCATGGAAGGACACAGTGGTTGTTGTACCACACTGTGTGGTGCCTTAAAACAATGTGAATGATGATTTTGCTGTTTATTGTTTTTGGGGGGGCTATTGGGTCATTGTTAGCACTCCACAATGTTGTGCTTTGATTAGATGTAGAAATAGTTAAAATGCATGTAGGCATGTCTGAACTGCCTACTATATTCCATGATATTTCAGAGCTCCTGACAGCCACCATTGGGTGCAACAGAAACTGATAGTGTGCTTTGTCCAGGGAGTGTGCTGGCAACTTTGACACTACTTTATTTTTGAGAAAATAGAGGACAGATCTCATCCAGTTCAGCCATCACATGTGTCCTGCATGTTCCCTTCTTTCGTCTTCAGTGACACTATTGCATGTTTACTTGCAATCAGTCGTGTATGCTGCCAGTTGATGCACTGCAGCTCACATGCAGTTTGCCTTAACTTACTTTTTTGTTTACCTATGTGTGCATACTTAGATCCTTTTCAAAACATCATTCCAAGATGCTAATTATCCTTACTACTGTAGTTTCACAAATGTTGCCTCTTCTCCTAAAAGGAGAGGTCTATACACAGATTTCTCAGCTCTTTGAATACTACAGCCACATATCTCTACATGACAATGTTACCTCTGTTTTGCTTTCATGTCATGTATTGTTCCTTTCATATTTTACCTTTGACTCAGTGATTTAGCAATTGTTCTGCCCACAGCATCGTGTGTTGCCTGCTTTCTCTTCTTGTCATAAGTGGTGCAGTGAGCCATGCATATTTTCTGTAATTTGGTAAACTAAGCACACTGTGTTCAAATATGGCAGTATACATAAGTATGTACATGCATATATACATATAAACATACATCATCAATACACAACTAAAACACATCCCTAAATGCAAAGCCTAGAACTCTCAAAAGGAAAAAAAATCAGATGCAACCATGCAATCAGTGTTCTGTAAGTGGTTGTCTATGATAGGCATCGTAACAGATCAAAAGCATCAAACCCAGTATTACTATCACTGAGTTAGGCTTCTTAACATCAAATAGCCTTAAGTCTCTAACAAACTGTGAGGTACTGGTGACATAGAATGACAAAATATAGCCTGGTGTTCATAATTATTTGTGCATGAGAGTATCTTAGGCTCGATTTATAGAGGCCATTTACGCTAATGAGCAATGCTTTAAGTATAATGAGATGCAAATGAGAAATTGTGTTAAGCGGTGTACACTAACAAAGTGTTTCTATTATTCATAGCCCAATATCCATGCAGTATACACATCTGTTGTTAAAAGCATTGGTTTGCCTCTGAAATCTACTTTGCATCCCACAAACTTGTCCCCAGCGATCCCTTCAGTGGTTTGTTCAAGTATGGACAAACACTTCTCTGCACCAAAATGAATAATTTCTCCAAATGATCCCTTCAGTAGATTGTCCATTTATGGACAAGCCCTCAAATGACACCAAAATGAATCA
This sequence comes from Protopterus annectens, assembly GCF_019279795.1. Lineage (NCBI taxonomy): Eukaryota > Metazoa > Chordata > Ceratodontiformes > Protopteridae > Protopterus > Protopterus annectens. Next base: position 510,884,677 of record NC_056736.1, read on the forward strand.
TTTCCCCCAACAATCCCTTTGGTAGTTGTCCACATATAAACAGGCATTTCGCTGACACTCAAATTAATTTTTTTTCCAGCACTCCCTTCAGTAATTTCTCCAAGTATGCAGAAGCACTTCACTGACACCAAAATGAATAATTTCCCCAATGATCCCTTCAGTACTTTGTTCATGTCTGCACAATCACTTCATTGACACCACAATGAATAATTTACCCCAAAGATCCCTTCAATAGTTTGTACATGTATGAACAAGCACTTCACTGACATTAAAATGAATAATTACCCCAACAATTATTTCACTGGTTTAACCATGTATGCACAAACACCAAAATATAATAAAAACAGACATTTCATGAAGTAAAATGAATAATCGTTTCTCCTTTTAAAAAGTATGGCAGCACATATTCATTTTTCCCTTTCATTCAGCTAATTCATTTGCCCCCTAATTTTCTGGGTGAATTGGTGCTTATTGGCATACTTTCAGGGTCCTTTTACATGGTTTATAGGTAAACAAGGCCATTTTACACTTAATTCTATGAATTATAGTAATATGCAAATGTGTAGTTTTCTTTATCCTCATAACAGCTCTCACCCTAATGCTTATGCCTTATCCACATTACACTTTTGCCTGACAGAGGTATGTTTTACAAAAAGCTTCTGCATTGCCATAGTCAGCCTGAATGACCTTATTTACATAAGGACGCAATGCCGCTCTCTGATGATTACTGCTACGAACATACAGAGCCAGGAACTGTGAATACCATCCATAAGCTGACCACACAGAGATGACTGGACGAGCAAACTGTGCATTTACACCTTTAAATAACATAATTCTCACTGAACATAGTAAAACTAAAGATCACAAATCATTGCATATGTATATCAGCATAGATATGACTCTAAAAATGTGAGTGAACAAAGTTGATAGCCTAATCAACTATAAAACAGAAATAAAATAAATCATTACTCTGCTTAATGTAAAGGAAATAATTTTAGGTTTACAAATAAGGATGCTTGTCAAAAATGATGTGTAGGTCATATTGGTTAAAGCTGTCTCATCTGTAAATCTAGATTTTTTTTTTGGAAGCAAAATGTCTCGGCTTTGAGTGTTTTAGCTGCAGTATCTGTAGTTCTTGTACGCTGGAATTGTCTACTTACTGAACTAGATTTGAGCTGTTCCATGATGGCTTATACTCTACTACTCATATAGCATCTCGTGCTGCATTTAAGTGAATATTTTTTTGTTTTGTTTTGTTTTAATTGGGAGAACTATGTGTTGTTTTATTATGGGTCATTGCTGACTGCTTATTTTAATTGTACCTGCTTCTGCTAAAGCAATACAGGCACACCATGCACTTCCCTTTTCAGGTGCTGTAACTGAGGTCACCCTACATAGGTGGTGCTGTCTCACATTGTGAGTATTTTGTGTCTGCACACATACATGCAAGTGTGGATATGTGGGTGTGCACACATATGAGTGAGTGTATATGCAAGAGTGCATGTGTGTGTGTGTGTGTGTGTGTGTGTGTGTGTGTGTGTGTCTGTGAGGAATCACTTCAGAAGTTTTGTTTCCTATCATCAAGAATGGTGTCACAAATGGACCTTCTGTTACATAATGAGGTACTGGAGATTTTTCAACATTCTTAAAATGGAACACAGCTCTCTGACTATGCCTACATATTAGTCCAAGTATGACAATCTCTACCAACAATGCACCCTTCTCTTCTAATGTTTCAACTGAATAGCACTTATTTCTAGTGAGAGGAGTTTCTGCTGGATAACTTGCAATCTATCTGTATAAATGCACACATACAAGTACACACACACACACACACACACACACACAGTATTAGCATCTGCCAACTGCATGACATTTAAATTATTCAAGTAGGGTGGTGCAACACACAGTCTTCTACAAAAACATTTATCACAAAAGCATTTTTTCTTGGACTCGAGGGTGACACACAATGGTGGTACAGTGTGTCAAAAATGTTGCCTGACTGTATTATGTGTTATAATATTATATTGCATATTAGCATGTCTGCACTGTACTTCAACAAGTAAAGGTCATTAAAGCACTGTACCTGCATATATTACAGATCAGTTCAAACATTTTCATGCTGATGAAATACATGAATATTATCAGGAAAGCCTGAGGCATGTTCATGGCAAATGAATAGCTGGACATGTAAAGGTATGCTGGTGTAAAACATCTAACGTTATTTGCTATAAGATACATGCTAGATTGTTAATGGGTAGTTTCCATTATTAATAACCATCTTATAATACACGTGCATTACATTATAGAATATCACTTATTTACACTTCAACACAGGAAGTGACTGTCAAAGCTAGGTGTCTCCATGCTGAGTAGATCTTGTGATTTAATTAAAAATCTGTATAATAGCACTTAGCATTATGTGAATTATAGTGGTGCTTTGCACTGCACTACAATGTTGCATCCATTTATGCATATTGTTACCAGTGCACATGGAATGCCTCAGTGGTATATTCACTATCGCTCACTACTGAATTGTAGAGATGTATCTACAGGCTGTCTTGTGAGCACACAGAGCAAGTCTTGAGGAAAAGGGTAGTGTTGCATGTACTGTAAAGATCTATTTTCTGTTGATGGTATCCATGTTTGCCAGATGGAGGGCATCTTTTATGCTGCCGCATTAGCCATTATGACTTAGAATGAGAGACATCCTTTCTTAACCAGCTCATAGCAGGCATGTATGTTTTCATATTCATATTGCTGAATGTTCTGACTTACCATACCTTATGGTTTGACTAGTACCTGCTGTGCTTTGTGGTATCTGAATGAATGATGTACATGCCATGTTTATTACCATACACCTGTGTAGTCAGATATGGCACTGACATCTATCAGTGAACATGTGACTGTGACATTAGTGATCACTGTCATGTTATGCACCAAAGCACTTTTACTGCATGGAGGATGTATGGAAACATCTGCACAGTACAAACAGACTTGTAGATGTACAGGAGCTATATATAGGTGTCAGTGTCACTGACCACTGCCTACGTGGTAGCACCTGTGTCTCACCATGATCACTGAGGTGATACTGCTGTGTATTGAACTGAGTTGCACTGGTAGTATGTCTGGTAAATGGCATTTATATGTGTCATAGATGAGCTGCATATGGACATGCCAATGATACTCTGTTCACTGTCATGGAATTGACCATTACTGATGTCCTCACACATCCTTTGCAGGTGAACTCCCTTCACTGTATCCTGGATGGTGTCTGGTGTCACAAAAGCTGCTTTGCACTGCTATATCCCAGCACTCCATTTTGTGTGAAAGAACTAAGTGCAACACAGAATGAAGCATGGAAGGACACAGTGGTTGTTGTACCACACTGTGTGGTACCTTAAAACAATGTGAATGATGATTTTGCTGTTTATTGTTTTTGGGGGGGCTATTGGGTCATTGTTAGCACTCCACAATGTTGTGCTTTCATTAGATGTAGAAATAGTTAAAATGCATGTAGGCATGTCTGAACTACCTACTATATTCCATGATATTTCAGAGCTCCTGACAGCCACCATTGGGTGCAACAGAAGCTGATAGTGTGCTTTGTCCAGGGAGTGTGCTGGCAGCTTTGAAACTCCTTTATTTTTGAGAAAACAGAGGACAGTTCTCATCCAGTTCAGCCACCACGTGTCCTGCATGTTCCCTTCTTTTGTCTTCAGTGACACTATTGCATGTTTACTTGCAATTAGTCGTGTATGCTGCCAGTTGATGCACTGCAGCTCACATGCAGTTTGTCTTAACTTACTTTTTTGTTTACCTATGTGTGCATACTTAGATCCTTTTCAAAACATCATTCCAAGATGCTAATTATCCTTACTACTGTAGTTCACAAATGTTGCCTCTTCTCCTAAAAGGAGAGGTCTATACACAGATTTCTCAGCTCTTTGAATACTACAGCCACATATCTCTACATGACAATGTTACCTCTGTTTTGCTTTCATGTCACGTATTGTTCCTTTCATATTTTACCTTTGACTCAGTGATTTAGCAATTGTTCTGCCCACAGCATCTTGTGTTGCCTGCTTTCTCTTCTTGTCATAAGTGGTGCAGTGAGCCATACATATTTTCTGTAATTTGGTAAACTAAGCACACTGTGTTCAAATATGGCAGTATACATAAGTATGTACATGCATATATACATATAAACATACATCATCAATACACAACTAAAACACATCCCTAAATGCAAAGCCTAGAACTCTCAAAAGGAAAAAAATCAGATGCAACCATGCAATCAGTGTTCTGTAAGTGGTTGTCTATGATAGGCATCGTAACAGATCAAAAGCATCAAACCCAGTATTACTATCACTGAGTTAGGCTTCTTAACATCAAATAGCCTTAAGTCTCTAACAAACTGTGAGGTACTGGTGACATAGAATGACAAAATATAGCCTGGTGTTCATAATTATTTGTGCATGAGAGTATCTTAGGCTCGATTTATAGAGGCCATTTACGCTAATGAGCAATGCTTTAAGTATAATGAGATGCAAATGAGAAATTGTGTTAAGCGGTGTACACTAACAAAGTGTTTCTATTATTCATAGCCTAATATCCATGCAGTATACACATCTGTTGTTAAAAGCATTGGTTTGCCTCTGAAATCTACTTTGCATCCCACGAACTTGTCCCCAGCGATCCCTTCAGTGGTTTGTTCAAGTGTAGACAAACACTTCTCTGCACCAAAATGAATAATTTCTCCAAATGATCCCTTCAGTAGATTGTCCATTTATGGACAAGCCCTCAAATGACACCAAAATGAATCATTTCCCCCAACAATCCCTTCGGTAGTTGCCCACATATAAACAGGCATTTCGCTGACACTCAAATTAATTTTTTTTCCAGCACCCCCTTCATAATTTCTCCAAGTATGCAGAAGCACTTCACTGACACCAAAATGAATAATTTCCCCAATGATCCCTTCAGTACTTTGTTCATGTCTGCACAATCACTTCATTGACACCACAATGAATAATTTACCCCAAAGATCCCTTCAATAGTTTGTACATGTATGAACAAGCACTTCACTGACATTAAAATGAATAATTTCCCCAACAATTATTTTACTGGTTTAACCATGTATGCACAAACACCGAAATATAATAAAACAGACATTTCATGAAGTAAAATGAATAATCGTTTCTCCTTTTAAAAAGTATGGCAGTACATATTATTTTTTCCCTTTCATTCAGCTAATTAATTCGCCCCCTAATTTTCTGGGTGAATTGGTGCTTATTGGCATACTTTCAGGGTCCTTTTACATGGTTTATAGGTAAACAAGGCCATTTTACACTTAATTCTATGAATTATAGTAATATGCAAATGTGTAGTTTTCTTTATCCTCATAACAGCTCTCACCCTAATGCTTATGCCTTATCCACATTACACTTTTGCCTGACAGAGGTATGTTTTACAAAAAGCCTCTGCATTGCCATAGTCAGCCTGAATGACCTTATTTACATAAGGACGCAATGCCGCTCTCTGATGATTACTGCTACGAACATACAGAGCCAGGAACTGTGAATACCATCCATAAGCTGACCACACAGAGATGACTGGACGAGCAAACTGTGCATTTACACCTTTAAATAACATAATTCTCACTGAACATAGTAAAACTAAAGATCACAAATCATTGCATATGTATATCAGCATAGATATGACTCTAAAAATGTGAGTGAACAAAGTTGATAGCCTAATCAACTATAAAACAGAAATAAAATAAATCATTACTCTGCTTAATGTAAAGGAAATAATTTTAGGTTTACAAATAAGGATGCTTGTCAAAAATGATGTGTAGGTCATATTGGTTAAAGCTGTCTCATCTGTAAATCTAGATTTTTTTTTTGGAAGCAAAATGTCTCGGCTTTGAGTGTTTTAGCTGCAGTATCTGTAGTTCTTGTACGCTGGAATTGTCTACTTACTGAACTAGATTTGAGCTGTTCCATGATGGCATATACTCTACTACTCATATAGCATCTTGTGCTGCATTTAAGTGAATATTTTTTTGTTTTGTTTTGTTTTAATTGGGAGAACTATGTGTTGTTTTATTATGGGTCATTGCTGACTGCTTATTTTAATTGTACCTGCTTCTGCTAAAGCAATACAGGCACACCATGCACTTCCCTTTTCAGGTGCTGTAACTGAGGTCACCCTACATAGGTGGTGCTGTCTCACATTGTGAGTATTTTGTGTCTGCACACATACATGCAAGTGTGGATATGTGGGTGTGCACACATATGAGTGAGTGTATATGCAAGAGTGCATGTGTGTGTGTGTGTGTGTGTGTGTGTGTGTGTGTGTGTGTGTGTGTGTGTGTGTGTGTGTGTCTGTGAAGAATCACTTCAGAAGTTTTGTTTCCTATAATCAAGAATGGTGTCACAAATGGACCTTCTGTTACATAATGAGGTACTGGAGATTTTTCAACATTCTTAAAATGGAACACAGCTCTCTGACTATGCCTACATATTAGTCCAAGTATGACAATCTCTACCAACAATGCACCCTTCTCTTCTAATGTTTCAACTGAACAGCACTTATTTCTAGTGAGAGGAGTTTCTGCTGGATAACTTGCAATCTATCTGTATAAATGCACACATACAAGTACACACACACACACACACACACACACACACACACACACACACAGTATTAGCATCTGCCAACTGCATGACATTTAAATTATTCAAGTAGGGTGGTGCAACACACAGTCTTCTACAAAAACATTTATCACAAAAGCATTTTTTCTTGGACTCGAGGGTTGCACACAATGGTGGTACAGTGTGTCAAAAATGTTGCCTGACTGTATTATGTGTTATAATATTATATTGCATATTAGCATGTCTGCACTGTACTTCAACAAGTAAAGGTCATTAAAGCACTGTACCTGCAAATATTACAGATCAGTTCAAACATTTTCATGCTGATGAAATACATGAATATTATCAGGAAAGCCTGAGGCATGTTCATGGCAAATGAATAGCTGGACATGTAAAGGTATGCTGGTGTAAAACATCTAACGTTATTTGCTATAAGATACATGCTAGATTGTTAATGGGTAGTTTCCATTATTAATAACCATCTTATAATACACGTGCATTACATTATAGAATATCACTTATTTACACTTCAACACAGGAAGTGACTGTCAAAGCTAGGTGTCTCCATGCTGAGTAGATCTTGTGATTTAATTAAAAATCTGTATAATAGCACTTAGCATTATGTGAATTATAGTGGTGCTTTGCACTGCACTACAATGTTGCATCCATTTATGCATATTGTTACCAGTGCACATGGAATGCCTCAGTGGTATATTCACTATCGCTCACTACTGAATTGTAGAGATGTATCTACAGGCTGTCTTGTGAGCACACAGAGCAAGTCTTGAGGAAAAGGGTAGTGTTGCATGTACTGTAAATATCTATTTTCTGTTGATGGTTTCCATGTTTGCCAGATGGAGGGCATCTTTTATGCTGCCGCATTAGCCATTATGACTTAGAATGAGAGACATCCTTTCTTAACCAGCTCATAGCAGGCATGTATGTTTTCATATTCATATTGCTGAATGTTCTGACTTACCATACCTTATGGTTTGACTAGTACCTGCTGTGCTTTGTGGTATCTGAATGAATGATGTACATGCCATGTTTATTACCATACACCTGTGTAGTCAGATATGGCACTGACATCTATCAGTGAACATGTGACTGTGACATTAGTGATCACTGTCATGTTATGCACCAAAGCACTTTTACTGCATGGAGGATGTATGGAAACATCTGCACAGTACAAACAGACTTGTAGATGTACAGGAGCTATATATAGGTGTCAGTGTCACTGACCACTGCCTACGTGGTAGCACCTGTGTCTCACCATGATCACTGAGGTGATACTGCTGTGTATTGAACTGAGTTGCACTGGTAGTATGTCTGGTAAATGGCATTTATATGTGTCATAGATGAGCTGCATATGGACATGCCAATGATACTCTGTTCACTGTCATGGAATTGACCATTACTGATGTCCTCACACATCCTTTGCAGGTGAACTCCCTTCACTGTATCCTGGATGGTGTCTGGTGTCACAAAAGCTGCTTTGCACTGCTATATCCCAGCACTCCATTTTGTGTGAAAGAACTAAGTGCAACACAGAATGAAGCATGGAAGGACACAGTGGTTGTTGTACCACACTGTGTGGTGCCTTAAAACAATGTGAATGATGATTTTGCTGTTTATTGTTTTTGGGGGGGCTATTGGGTCATTGTTAGCACTCCACAATGTTGTGCTTTCATTAGATGTAGAAATAGTTAAAATGCATGTAGGCATGTCTGAACTACCTACTATATTCCATGATATTTCAGAGCTCCTGACAGCCACCATTGGGTGCAACAGAAGCTGATAGTGTGCTTTGTCCAGGGAGTGTGCTGGCAGCTTTGAAACTCCTTTATTTTTGAGAAAACAGAGGACAGTTCTCATCCAGTTCAGCCACCACATGTGTCCTGCATGTTCCCTTCTTTTGTCTTCAGTGACACTATTGCATGTTTACTTGCAATTAGTCATGTATGCTGCCAGTTGATGCACTGCAGCTCACATGCAGTTTGTCTTAACTTACTTTTTTGTTTACCTATGTGTGCATACTTAGATCCTTTTCAAAACATCATTTCAAGATGCTAATTATCCTTACTACTGTAGTTCACAAATGTTGCCTCTTCTCCTAAAAGGAGAGGTCTATACACAGATTTCTCAGCTCTTTGAATACTACAGCCACATATCTCTACATGACAATGTTACCTCTGTTTTGCTTTCATGTCACGTATTGTTCCTTTCATATTTTACCTTTGACTCAGTGATTTAGCAATTGTTCTGACCACAGCATCTTGTGTTGCCTGCTTTCTCTTCTTGTCATAAGTGGTGCAGTGAGCCATACATATTTTCTGTAATTTGGTAAACTAAGCACACTGTGTTCAAATATGGCAGTATACATAAGTATGTACATGCATATATACATATAAACATACATCATCAATACACAACTAAAACACATCCCTAAATGCAAAGCCTAGAACTCTCAAAAGGAAAAAAATCAGATGCAACCATGCAATCAGTGTTCTGTAAGTGGTTGTCTATGATAGGCATCGTAACAGATCAAAAGCATCAAACCCAGTATTACTATCACTGAGTTAGGCTTCTTAACATCAAATAGCCTTAAGTCTCTAACAAACTGTGAGGTACTGGTGACATAGAATGACAAAATATAGCCTGGTGTTCATAATTATTTGTGCATGAGAGTATCTTAGGCTCGATTTATAGAGGCCATTTACGCTAATGAGCAATGCTTTAAGTATAATGAGATGCAAATGAGAAATTGTGTTAAGCGGTGTACACTAACAAAGTGTTTCTATTATTCATAGCCTAATATCCATGCAGTATACACATCTGTTGTTAAAAGCATTGGTTTGCCTCTGAAATCTACTTTGCATCCCACGAACTTGTCCCCAGCGATCCCTTCAGTGGTTTGTTCAAGTGTAGACAAACACTTCTCTGCACCAAAATGAATAATTTCTCCAAATGATCCCTTCAGTAGATTGTCCATTTATGGACAAGCCCTCAAATGACACCAAAATGAATCATTTCCCCCAACAATCCCTTCGGTAGTTGTCCACATATAAACAGGCATTTCGCTGACACTCAAATTAATTTTTTTTCCAGCACCCCCTTCATAATTTCTCCAAGTATGCAGAAGCACTTCACTGACACCAAAATGAATAATTTCCCCAATGATCCCTTCAGTACTTTGTTCATGTCTGCACAATCACTTCATTGACACCACAATGAATAATTTACCCCAAAGATCCCTTCAATAGTTTGTACATGTATGAACAAGCACTTCACTGACATTAAAATGAATAATTTCCCCAACAATTATTTCACTGGTTTAACCATGTATGCACAAACACCGAAATATAATAAAACAGACATTTCATGAAGTAAAATGAATAATCGTTTCTCCTTTTAAAAAGTATGGCAGCACATATTCATTTTTCCCTTTCATTCAGCTAATTAATTCGCCCCCTAATTTTCTGGGTGAATTGGTGCTTATTGGCATAATTTCAGGGTCCTTTTACATGGTTTATAGGTAAACAAGGCCATTTTACACTTAATTCTATGAATTATAGTAATATGCAAATGTGTAGTTTTCTTTATCCTCATAACAGCTCTCACCCTAATGCTTATGCCTTATCCACATTACACTTTTGCCTGACAGAGGTATGTTTTACAAAAAGCCTCTGCATTGCCATAGTCAGCCTGAATGACCTTATTTACATAAGGGCGCAATGCGCTCTCTGATGATTACTGCTACGAACATACAGAGCCAGGAACTGTGAATACCATCCATAAGCTGACCACACAGAGATGACTGGACGAGCAAACTGTGCATTTACACCTTTAAATAACACAATTCTCACTGAACATAGTAAAACTAAAGATCACAAATCATTGCATATGTATATCAGCATAGATATGACTCTAAAAATGTGAGTGAACAAAGTTGATAGCCTAATCAACTATAAAATAGAAATAAAATAAATCATTACTCTGCTTAATGTAAAGGAAATAATTTTAGGTTTACAAATAAGGATGCTTGTCAAAAATGATGTGTATGTCATATTGGTTAAAGCTGTCTCATCTGTAAATCTAGATTTTTTTTTTTTGGAAGCAAAATGTCTCGGCTTTGAGTGTTTTAGCTGCAGTATCTGTAGTTCTTGTACGCTGGAATTGTCTATTTACTGAACTAGATTTGAGCTGTTCCATGATGGCATATACTCTACTACTCATATAGCATCTCGTGCTGCATTTAAGTGAATATTTTTTTGTTTTGTTTTGTTTTAATTGGGAGAACTATGTGTTGTTTTATTATGGGTCATTGCTGACTGCTTATTTTAATTGTACCTGCTTCTGCTAAAGCAATACAGGCACACCATGCACTTCCCTTTTCAGGTGCTGTAACTGAGGTCACCCTACATAGGTGGTGCTGTCTCACATTGTGAGTATTTTGTGTCTGCACACATACATGCAAGTGTGGATATGTGGGTGTGCACACATATGAGTGAGTGTATATGCAAGAGTGTGTGTGTGTGTGTGTGCGTGTGCGTGTGCGTGTGTGTGTGTGTGTGTGTGTGTGTGTGTGTGTGTGTGTGTGTGTGTGTCTGTGAAGAATCACTTCAGAAGTTTTGTTTCCTATCATCAAGAATGGTGTCACAAATGGACCTTCTGTTACATAATGAGGTACTGGAGATTTTTCAACATTCTTAAAATGGAACACAGCTCTCTGACTATGCCTACATATTAGTCCAAGTATGACAATCTCTACCAACAATGCACCCTTCTCTTCTAATGTTTCAACTGAATAGCACTTATTTCTAGTGAGAGGAGTTTCTGCTGGATAACTTGCAATCTATCTGTATAAATGCACACATACAAGTACACACACACACGCACACACACACACACACACACACACACACACACACACACACACACACACACACACACACCAGCAGAGATGCAGTATCTAAATCTTGTTGCTTATCATCCAGTATTAATAAAAAATCACTCTTTATCCTGCTCTCTGCCTTCTTAAGTGCAAGACAAGCTTTCAGCATGTTTGCAATGTGTTTCCTGTGGGAGCTGTTCCATGCTTTTTAGTTCCCAATGAAATTTATCAAATGAGTAACAAGGCACTGCATTTCCCATGTGGAAAAATGTGCTAGTGTAAAAAACATTGTATGCCTCCTTTGTAATATTTAGTTCCAAGTAGGAATATCAAGTAAAACTATTAGGATAAGTACATGTTTGCGTTTGTTTTAATGGCAAAGTTTTTTTTTTTTTAATAATTGACACTGGGGATTTGAATACTTCCATAACATGGTTTAACATAAAAGAAAAAAAAACAATATATTGCACAGTGTGACATCTCAGTGTATAAACAGCATTATTGTCCCAGGTATTATTGCATAACTAGTATACAGAAAACATATCAGAGTGTATTAAAATAATACACCATTATATGGCACAGCATACCTGTATGATGTTGCCACGTCAGCAATTACACAACAGAATAATAAAGAAAATGAGTAGAATGTGACATCAGCAGCTCCTGCAGTGAACCACTGTTAAGCTTTCCTATTCTGAGATCCTCACCATAGAAGAAATCTTGTAAGCTCTAGCTCCTACTTCATTTATTAACTCATTTATTTATTTATTGCATTTATTTGCTGGGTAGTGCAACTAGGCAAAGCTTGTCCCTTTTCAGCGGAGGCTATAAGAGCTGCCTAATAGTACATGCCATGATGTCATGGCCTAATAGTGCACACCATGATGTCATACTTGCCTCAACACTCCTCAATTCTTTTTTGCCTTTTGTATCATTCAGATTTGAGTCCTAGTTCATTTCAGAGTAATGTTCCTGTATTTCATGCCTAGAGCACCTATTTAAAGTGCTCCTACAGATGACAGATCAGTACACTGCATCTACAATCTAAGACCAGATAACAATGTTTTCTACTACCAAATGTATGAGTATTAATCCAGCCACTTACTGTCATGGCAAAGTTGGAGGAGACAGGTTCCAAGCCTGTTTGATGGTCTCAAGGATGGTAGTGTTGGAGAGGGCCCAATGACAGGAACAGCTGGTCAGCTGTCAGCATAATTACAAACATTAGAGAAATGGAATGGGCAAGGTGAAAGATAGTCAAAACTTCTGTCTGTAAATCTCATTGAAAAATGCCCCCTCCCACAATTTCGGTTAACTAGAAAGCGAGAGAGAGAGAGAGACAAATTTCAGGCCTTTTGCCAGTGGTTGATGTACAGGGGGCAAAAGTAGCCCTTCCTAAGACTTCACCTTCATTGATGAGTCCTGGAACATTAGCACTTCCACTCAAATACATTAATGCCAGCATCATACTAAAAACAACCTAAAAATCACACACAGTAACCCTTAAGTGCCATAGACAGGATTCAGCAGTCAAACTTATGCTACAAGTCTAATTTGCTTGTCTTGCCTGCATTGACTTGGAGTCACTAGCTGAATTAATGAGACCTCCACAGTACCTACACCCATTGGACTTGTGGTTCTCTTGAAATGAAGTCATTTGAACTTGGGTCAACATTTTCTGTTGTTTGAAACTGCTCCTACAAAGACATTCAGTTACCAAATGTTTAGTGATGCTGGTACAAGGCATTCCAGTTGCAAGTGTGAACTCTGACATTCCCTTACCTATGATTTCAGTTGCAGGTACGAACTCTGGCATTCCCTTACCTATGATTTCAGTTGCAGATGTGAACTCTGGCATTCCCTTACCTATGATTTCAGTTGCAGTTGTGAACTGTGGTATTCCCTTATCTATGATTTCAGTTGCAGGTATGAACTCTGAGATACCCTTACCTATGATTTCAGTTGCAGGTGTGAACTCTGACATTCCCTTACCTATGATTTCAGTTGCAGGTACGAACTCTGACATTCCCTTACCTATGATTTCAGTTGCATATGTGAACTCTGGCATTCCCTTACCTATGATTTCAGTTGCAGTTGTGAACTGTGGTATTCCCTTATCTATGATTTCAGTTGCAGGTATGAACTCTGAGATACCCTTACCTATGATTTCAGTTGCAGGTGTGAACTCTGACATTCTCTTACCTATGAATTCAGTTGCAGGTGTGAACTCTGGCGTTCCCTTACCTATGATTTCAGTTGCTGGTGTGAACTCTGACATTCCCTTACCTATGCATTCAGTTGCAGGTATGAACCTTGACATTCCCTTACCTATGATTTCAGTTGCAGGTACGAACTCTGACATTCCCTTACCTATGATTTCAGTTGCAGATGTGAACTCTGACATTCCCTTACCTATGATTTCAGTTGCAGGTGTGAACTCTGACATTCCCTTACCTATGATTTCAGTTGCAGATGTGAACTCTGACATTCCCTTACCTATGATTTCAGTTGCAGTTGTGAACTGTGGTATTCCCTTATCTATGATTTCAGTTGCAGGTATGAACTCTGAGATACCCTTACCTATGATTTCAGTTGCAGGTGTGAACTCTGACATTCTCTTACCTATGAATTCAGTTGCAGGTGTGAACTCTGGCGTTCCCTTACCTATGATTTCAGTTGCTGGTGTGAACTCTGACATTCCCTTACCTATGCATTCAGTTGCAGGTATGAACCTTGACATTCCCTTACCTATAATTTCACTTGCAGGTACGAACTCTGACATTCCCTTACCTATGATTTCAGTTGCAGATGTGAACTCTGACATTCCCTTACCTATGATTTCATTTGCAGGTGTGAACTCTGACATTCCCTTACCTATGATTTCAGTTGCAGGTGTAAATTCTGACATTCCCTTACCTATGCATGGGTGACTGGAGGTTGGACAACAAAACTGCATGATACTTGTACATTGCTTAGTGCATTGATTGAGAACATACAATCCACATTCGGAGTTTGAGGAGTAGGAGAGGATTTCCTTCCCTCTTAGAATCAGCAATTGATGGTGATCCTATACATAATTAAGTCTCTGCATCTGAGAACAAAATAATGCCACTCCAAATTTACTTATTTATTTATTTGTCTTTTGTTATCCAGGTTAGTCAACTGGGCTGAAAGCCCATTTTCAGTGCAGACCCAAGGAGCAAAGCTCCAAATGATAAAAAAAGAATAAATAGTGTTAAAAAATAGCAATAAGAATAACAACGTCAATCACAATGACAATAACAATGTCAATAACAATAACAGGTTGCAATACAAGTCAAAAAGATATGTGAGATATGTATGAAGCACTCCAAGAAAAATCTTGATGATTGTATGGGAAATAGGAAATTCACCCCGGGGATCACCTCTGTGGCTCTGCTCGACAGGGCACAGGAAAATAATTTTCTTGGGTGGGGAAAGTCAGGGTACCTTTTTGGCTAGGCTTGTATAGACCCTAGGGCCGATAGCCTAGTACCTACCTATGAACCTATGAACATTGATTTCATGGTGGAAATTGCTAACTAACTAGAGCAATGAAACTGAATGAGGTAGAGCTGGCAAACATAAAAGAGAGTATTACAAGATAAGACCTAAGAGTAATATTAATATCCAGTCTAAGTAGGTAGAGTGGAAAGGTGAAAGTATTTAATAGACAATATAATGGTGAGGAGGGGAAAGGGTGTGGGGGGGGTGATGG
Source organism: Protopterus annectens (assembly GCF_019279795.1). Classification (NCBI taxonomy): domain Eukaryota; kingdom Metazoa; phylum Chordata; order Ceratodontiformes; family Protopteridae; genus Protopterus; species Protopterus annectens. Next base: position 510,899,966 of record NC_056736.1, read on the forward strand.
AGAAAGAAAAAGAGTAATAAGAGAGCTCAGTGGGGCTGCTCTGGTTCAAATAGGACTAGTAGTTATACAGTTACATAAAAAAGAAAGAAAGTGAAATAGGTTGTAGTCACAAAATGTATAAGGAACAGAAATTTGGTAGGGTGGTGGCAGGTACAGGAGGGAGAGTTGGCAAGGTAGATTTTCAATTCTTTTTTGAAAACGGAAGAAGACTGGATAGATCATATTTTAGTTGGAAGATTGTTCCAGGTTTAAAATATGGAGCATTTATAGAGTAATCTGCTTATAGTTTTGTTAGGCATGTATGTGTTAAGTAGTACTTGGTCAGTGCTATGGCGAGATTGTGTGGGTTTATAAAGGAATAGGAGAGAAGACAGGGAGGGGCAGACTGTAGGTTTGTAAAGTATAGTGTGTGCCATCTGGAGCTGTGAAAGTTGGAGAAGTTTAGGGAATTTGAGCCACTGAAGTTGTTTAAGGGCAAAGCATTGATGGGATTTGTAGGGGAGATTACAAGTAAATCTGGCTATCTGGTTTTAGCTTTGTTCCAGTTTGGTTAAGAGATTTGCTTGGATATGTGTAAAAATAGGAGAAGCATAGAGTAGGGAGGGGAGATGATAGGCCTGTGCAAGTGTAGTCCTAGCAGTGGTGGATAAGAATTTTTTGTGTCTGTACAGTAGGCCTAGCTTTTGATTGGTCATTTTGATAGACTGTGGGATATGATGGTCAAATTTCAGTTGGTCATTAATTGTAATTCCTAGAAGTTTAGTAGAGGAGTTGGCATATATAATGGTGTTATCTAGAGAAGACAGACTGAAAGAAGCTTTAAGGTGGGAAAAAGATTTTGGAAGGAAAACAAGAAGTTTAGTTTTCTTTGGGTTTTTAATTAGCCAGTGCTCAATGGTATTAAAGGAAGTCTGTGTAAGGGACTGGAGGTCAGTGGGGTTGTTAGAGAGGGTAATAAGGGTAGAATCATCAGTGTACTGGATTAGTGATGAGGAGCTGGAGGCAGAGTGAAGATTGTTAATAAAGATATTAAAGAGAAGGGGGGCTTAAGATGGATCCTTGGGGAACACCTGTTTGGATAGTTAGGAAGGTTGAATAGGAAGCCTGACATGTAACAGATTATTGTCTGTTGTTGAGGTAGCTAGTGAACCAGAAAATGGAGGAGGAGGAGGGGTTTAGTTCAGACAGTTTAGAGAGGAGTTTAGGGTGGGTGACAGTGTCAAAAGCTTTGGAGAGGTCAAGGAAGAGACATGATACCACTTTATTGTTGTCTCTTGCTTCTGCTATGGTCTAGGTGAAAGATAGAAAGGTTGTGGAGGTACTGTGGTGAGGTCTAAATCCATGCTAGGTGGGGGTAAGGAGATTTTTCTGAAGTAGGTAGGTAATAAGTTGTCTATGAACACACTTTTCAAGAATTTTTGACAGTGGGGAGAGGGTGGCTATTGGTCGATAGTTGAAAGGTCAGTGGAGTTAACTCCTTTGTGAAGTGAAATTGTATAAAAGGATTTCCAGATTTTGGGGACTGTGGATTCTTTGATGGAATGGTTGATAAGGACAGAGATGGGATATGCTATGGAGCTGGCAGTTAGTGTGAGAAACTGGGGAGGAAGGCAGTCAAAACATGGTGAGCATGTTTTAAATTTGAGCAAGAGGGATTTGATATAAGCAGTGGAGACTGGTTTCAGGGAAAAGGCTGACCGGAGGTGGGTGGTGGAGGGGGTTGGGGATTGTTTTTGGTTGTTGTCAGGGGGAGTTAGTTTTCTGATAGAGTCTATTAAGTGGTTACTTAGAAGAGTGCCAATTTCAAGGGGTGTATTGTTAGGGAAAGGGTTGGGGTAGAAGTTTCCCTGGATGGAGTATATTGTTCATAGTGCACAAAAATGTTTTTGGATTGGAAAATTGGGTGGATTGGGCTTTTTCTCCTGAATAATAAGTTTTTTGGTGACATTTCTTAGTTGTCTGTTCAAATGCTCCACTAGATGATCTAACATCCATGAACTCCTGTATTGATTGCCCTATAGATCTTCTAACTTCACCTCAGAAGATGGCTCATTTCTGTCTAAGTGAGTCGGTGGGCTTTGGTGTATCTTTTCTATTGTGCTTGTTCTTCAGGATACTATTCCTACAGCCTGGAATTCATGACTCTTTCATTCATTACCATGTCCCAAATTTGGGCACAATGGAGATTGATTTTTTTATTATCAACCTTAGCTTTTTCTGTCTTAACTGGTATTACATAGTAAACTTTCAAAATGAAAACATTTTTCATACAGATAATACAATAATAATGCAAGTTAGTCAGTTCTCACAGAAAACAGTCTTTGAATTAACGCTTCTCATATTTAGAACACAAACAATTTACATTACTATTATTTGAAGGATGTAACTTTACTCTGCATTTTCTCTCAAAAGAGCAATATCTTTGAACCATGCTATTAGAAAATGCCACTGACCATATCCTAGCAAAATATACTGAAAATTAAAACTTGGGTCAAGCTGTAAATCAAGAAACATTACCACCAGACAAATAAAAACAGGGAACCTTGTAAACAAAATTACACCATAAGTCTCATTTTAGATTGACCTTGTGTGCCTTGCCTAACCTTGTATTAAGTCCTTAAGTGTTAAGTGAGAGAAACTACAACTGAAGCTATATTAGTAATATATCAAGATGACAAGTTAATGCAAGTACTTACAAAAACTCCAAGAACAAATATATGATTTACTGGTAGCCAGGCATAAAACCACAAAACAAAATTAAGTAGTGAAAATTCAATAGCACAAACCAGTCACATTAGAAAGAAAAGGTATGACAAAGAACAAAGAATATGCCTATATTTAATAATTGACTAGGTCTACTGTCCCCCCATTGCTATCATGCATCTGTCTCCTAATAAGTCATTTGCCGCTTCCAGTTGTGTCTATTTCTAACAGTCTCCTAAAAAACAATGCCTAGTTTATTAAGCCACACATGGATGCCCTCTCATGTGAAGCTATATTACTCAGCTGGACGTCTATGCACACTTTGAGGTCTCGTACAATAGTGAGTTACTTGTGCACAAACTGGACTTTTGGGCCTTCCCCAGATACAATCTTTTAGGTGGAGACTGCTAACATTTCCTGGGATGGCCAAGAAGACACTTGTCCAGTGTCTCAGCTGCTAGTCAAACTGGGCCATTGGGACATAGTCAGGCTCAGAACCTTCATCCTACACATCTGAGAAGCAAAAAATAATATTATAGCACTGTTAAAAAAGTAACCAAGCTATATAAAAGAAGATGTACTGCTTGCTGCTTATATTGTATGTCACTACTTCTAATATATGATATCAATAAAGGAATGTACTTTACCTAGGAGCGATGAGTTAAATGTATAAAGGGACTTGAGAAATTCAGAAAACACCCACAGTGTATGTATAAGCTATACAATAATGTAGTAGAAGTAATAGTAAAGATTATTTTTTTTATTTCAAGGTCTTCTACTCTGAGAGTAAGTATAAACTCCAAACTTAATTAAGAGTTTGTAAAATAAAAGTGTGTATCTATAAATGGGGCTTATGGATATGCACTTTTGTGCATAATTTTGCCATATTATTTATGTAGTATTGATTAAATAAATGCAGAGATGACTAAGCTGTTCTTGAAATATTGTGTTATTACAAATAAATGCTGTAGATCAGCATCTCTGCCAGCACTCATCCTAGATTTACTATCACTGTTATTTAACAATGCATTACCATTTGTGTTTTCTTATTTAATTCTAATTTTTGAAGGAATGGATTATACACAAAATCACAAACACAAAAGTATGCAAACATTTTATCTACAAGCATTGTACTGTGATAGTGCCGGCATAAACTCCCAGTGCTGATGTTTTCATACTGGCTGTTATGTTTGCAAACGTAAGGAAAAGAACAATTTATGAATATCTCGTATCTACCTTGTTAGTGTCTTCTGTCCTTTCTGGGATTGAGGTGCTCCTGCAGTTCCTCGCTTTATGAGAGAGATAAGGGCAATATAAAGAGTAGCAAAACTGAGCTCAACAAGAATTGGGCTCTAGACACTAACAGAAAGGTGTCTACCCATGAAGCTTAAAGAAAAAAAATGTTTGGTGGTGTAGAACACTGCCAACAACTCAGATCTCTCTAAAAACTTTGCACATGGCTTTCATTTTCTCATCAAAACTCTGTGCATGGAAGGCCTCCCACATTATGATTTACTATTCTTTGACAACACATTCCCTAACAATTCCTAAGAGTCTGGTCAATGGAGAGTAGATTGATTTGTCCATAGGCCCATAGATGAAACTAATTATTTATGATCTCAAAAGAGGGCTGTCGTACTTTGATGGTCAGCTCCGAAAAAGTATCATTCAAACCAGCAGCAGCCCCAGGTATTCCAGAATGTTAATCCATTAATCTTGACTGACTGAGTATGGTAACAAGCCAGCAGCAGACCCAGGTATTCCAGAACGTTAATCCATTCATCTTGACTGGCTGAGCATAGTAACAAAATGCAATCTGCAGCATCTGAAATCTCCCTCGAGTGTGAAAGGCTTGTTCCAGGCTACAGTTTGATTGAGCAGACTACTTCAGATTAAATGAGTGTTTAATCAAAAAAGACTGTAAACTCAAACCTCCCACATAGGGATGCCATTGTACCCCTGTATATAATAATCTGCAGGGTTGCTACACCAGGATAAATTTGCAAGTGCAGCAACCCAGATTCTAAACAAAAGTATGATATTATACCAGTGACATGGTGATTGTTTAAACAACTCTCCGTTTCTCATTATAAAGGTCACGTTCTCCACTTGCAGCATTTCTAAATTTGGTTTTAAAAAATGTTGTTGCAGCGATGAAGGATGCAACCCTCTTCATAGCCTCCAGATAAACCTGCACACTATGAGCAATGGTCTTTCACTCAAAAGCTCTTCCAAGTTTCAGCTGTACCATGTTCATTAAGAAACTCTAAAGATGTACAAAATACGTTTATACGCAATGGTGACAAATACAGGAAAATCCCAAAACTACAACAACATGCTGTTAATTCAATGCTTCTACAGCAAACACCACAAAACAAAAACAAAAAGAAAGAAAAAACTGCACTTGAATGCCGCTTGCATTTCTGTAAGATTATAATCTTCAGAAAGTTATGTCAGCTGCCATTTTGACTAATTTCTAATATTAATGAACAGTGTAGATGAAGGGTAAGCTAAAAGAAAAAGAATGAACTACCTCATAACTGCAAAATAAGTAAATAAATGTACAGTATATGTATACAAGTGTACCCGCATACATTAGCAAATAAATATCATAAGACATGAACATGGTATGCATTGCCTTTCTTTTAGCAGTATTATGAACAGTCGTACTACACTTTCTAAGGATACGAAAAACTTAAGAATGGGATTAGGGTTGCATCACAGCAGTGTCACCGGATTTACACATGAGCTTTCGTAAGTAGGTACTGTGCAGCATTTCACAATATAACTATACTTATTGTTGTGCTGTTAAGCAAATGACTGTTCCCCCTTCACCACACAGATGCAGTAGCAATGTTTGTAGAAAGACATGCAATGATTTGATACTTCCTAGTGGATTTTATATAATAAACCTGCATGCAGAGTATGTGTACTCCAGGATAACAATAACAATTCCTGCACTTGCTGCTTTGCACTTACTAAATATGACGCTGCTATATTTCCTTGATGCAATGGCCCAAATATCTTCCTTCTGATAAGACACAATAACTTACCATCTCTTTCACTGTATGAATGAGTATTACCGGGCTAGGATTTATTCAGCATGTACTATATAGCTGCAACGGCAATAAAATTACAGGCAGTTAATATTGCTGGAGTACATTGATAGAGTAAATCTATAAAATAAAAGAGCATGCAGATTGTAAAGTGCTCTCAATATACACTATGGGATGAATATAGAAAAGTTATGTGAGGTGTACACTTTTTTGAATTCAGAGTCAAGCCGACCATAGTGATTTTGCACAAAGACATGTAACATTGTGGTGAGTTGTTTCCACAACCTTGCTAAATACTAATTAAGCAGTCTGGGAGAGAGGCATATGCTATTTAGCCACATGCTCTCCTAGCTGAAATGCCTGTGGTAAGCCATTTATGTGAATCATACGACTGTGTAACACAGCATGTAAACCCCCTGCTTTTCATGGTAATGAACGGCACCAAAAGGCAGTGTTTTGTCCATCTTTGTAGGTGTAAAATCAGGGTAGTTTAGAAGTCAAGTGGGGCATGGGGTGGTGTGCATGATTTTATGAGAGAGGTATATCTATGAGTGTGTGTGTCAGTGTGTGTCTGCCTAGAAGGTAGTAATAGAGGGGTAGTTAGTGTGGGGTAGGTTAGATAAAAGTGTGTGTGTGTATGTGTGTGTGTGTGTGTGTGTGTGTGTGTGTGTGTGTGTGTGTGTGTGTGTGTGTGTGTGTGTGTGTGTGTGTGTGTGTGTGTGTGTGAATGGATGAGAGTATTCATGAGTAGAATCAGGTGGCAAGGAAGCTATGTGTGTATAATGAATGTGTGAATGTGTATGCAGGAGATGACGGTAGAATAGTAGCTATCATATCTCCACAAACCTCTAAACTAACAGACAAAGCCTGCATCAATGGGTCAGGGAGAACACTAGCCTCCAGGGATTACTTCCGTGATGTGGACTGGAGGGACATTAGCCACCAGGGACTACTTCAGCTATGTGGGTTGCTATGAAACACTAGCCACCAGGAATAATGTCAAATGCCACAACAGCCCTTACACATAACAGGGATGGGGAAACAATAGACACCAGGGATACTATACATAGTGTGTCTTAAAGGCACTTAGTTAAACAAATGAGATGTGCAGGATCATTAGATTTCAGGGATACTATTAAGTAGTGTGCCTTAAAGGCAGTAAAAGGGATTCCAGCCCTGTACCCTCATACTGAGGATATTAGTCCTCTGCACTACCACTAGACGGCAGGGATACCAGTTATAAACAAGAGAGTTAACAAATAAAAGCAACTACAAAACAGGGTGGTAAACAAATTCAAACCCTACATCCTTGCTATTGTAAACCTCAGCTCTCTGCACTATTAAGTTAGTGGACCAAAAGTTTTTTTAAACATATATTGAGGATCTTGGTCATTACTACATGCTTGCATGTGAGTTGGAGGGACAGAGAACAGAAAGAATACCTTTCAACTTCAAAGTGCCTGACAGGACAAAATCAGGAATGTGTTTAAATTGTGCCTTCTAGAAACTTAAAAGGTAGCTACTACAGCAAGTTTTGCACTGCCATGAATTTAATGAAGGATATGAAGTGTGAAAGTCTAATATCTGGCATTAACAGCTGACTATAATCATTCATGATTTATGAAGCCAGGAAAAAGGAGACATTGGGGATGTTCTCACAGCACAGGGACAGGTATTGAGTATGTGTGTGTGTGTGTGTGTGTGTGTGTGTGTGTGTGTGTGTGTGTGTGTGTGTGTGTGTGTGTGTGTGTGTGTGTGTGTATGTGTGTGTCAGTAACCATTTGAAATGTTGGAACCCAATACAGGAATTCCCAAAATACAGATAATAAATGCGTTAAAGAACAGACTTACATACACCAAGTCCAAAATTCTATTTCTTGGAATATTCCCTTTTGACTGAGGTGTGGCAATCTCGGATTTGGTATAAGTTCAGGGTGTGTGGGGGCTTGCCTCCCACGTGGGAGTGCACAGGGGGCTTGCACCCACTGCAAAAAGATGTTTGTGTGCCAGACCACTTGGCATAATGGTTAAGGTCTTTGCGTCCCATGTACAAGGTACAGGTTTTGATCCTGATCTCCAGCCAGTGCCTGTTTGGTGCTTGCATATTCTCATTGTCTCTGTGGGGTTCCTGCCACCTTCAAAAAAAATATGTTAAGCGTTTCCATCTTAAACTCACCAAACTAAAATTGAGCTTTGGACATCGGCTCAAACTCTACAAAGTGTCCTATAAGGGGGAAGAGTAGTATAAACCAGCCAATTTGAGCATCTACTGTGGTGTGCTGTATGTTCATGCTAGGTGATTCGGTCATGTTGCCAAATGGGTATGCGTATTCACTGGTGATAAGTAGACTGAGGACATGGCTGACTCCAACTTATGCAGAACACCCATGCTAATGATAGGAGGGAGGTCTCTGTGCCTCTATCGACCAGTGTTTGCCCAGGTCAAGCTTGGGTAACAATAGATAGCTCTATTGAGTGAAAGCTGAATAATGAATGAATGAAGAATTGTTACACAAGGCTGATGAAATGTACAGCAAAGCCTAGGGATCTAGAATCTATTACTCAAGAGAAGGACAGGCAGGAAATGGTGTGGGAATTCTGGTGAGGGATAGGCTTCAGAAGACAGTGAGGGATGTCATCACAGTTAGTAGCTGACTCATGATAGGGTAGTATTCATAATCTCAGCCTATGCCCCACAACAAAGTTGTGATAGTGAGGAAAAGAGTGCATTCAGATAGTGGCAGGGCCCACTAGATAAAGCATGACAACATGAATTTGTGTTAATAATGGGTGACGTGAATGCACATATTGAGGCAGACAGAACAGGATAAGAGGACTGCCTGGGTCCACATGGGTAATAATGGTGGAATGCAGAAGTCCAGGAAGTCATTAAAAGAAAGAAGGAGTGTAGCAATAAGTGGGAGATAGAAAAGGGTGTATATTACATGATCGAAACCTTAAATTATCGTACACCTAATCACGAAATATCAAACCCTTAACATCAAAAATGGCTGTTTCCACATAGGGAAACAATGTCGTTGGCCAAATAAAAAAAAAGTTTTAAACAGAAATGGTGTGGGGGGCTTCGCCCCCACACCCCCCAACTCCGAGATCGCTCTACAGTGGAGAAAGAACAAAATCCATGTAACGGGCAAATTACTAATTTCCCTGTGTGGAAACAGCCGTTCACAATTTTCAGACTTCGACATTTAGTGATCGACCTTTAGGTGGTCGATAATCTAAGGTTTTGATCACGTATTAGGGAACCAATAGAAAACATGGACCAGGCTTGGAAAAAATACAGGTTAGCTAACAAAGAAGTTAAGAAACTAGTTGTAATAAGAAAGAACAAGGAATCAGAGGCAGTCTACCAGCTTCTGGAAAGTAAGTCAGTACATAGCACAAAGAAACAATATCAGGTTGTAAGGCAATGACAGAAAGATAAAAATGATAATCAGACACCCTTTATAATGATGCCAGTAACAACCTGCTCACCAGTTCACTTGACATTAAGTGCAGATGGAAAGACTACTTGTAGCAGCTTCTGAATGAAGAAAATCCCATAGAAGCTGTACTGCCCGGTGTACAGCCTATTATGAAAGAACAGGAGAAGCCTGCAATACAAGTAAGGGCAGCACTAAGGAAAATAACAGAAAGCAACAAGTTGAAATTAGGTCACAGCAGACATTATAATGATGCTGGGTGAGATAGGGCAGAAATGGCTCCTGAGGTACTCATGGCAGTGTGCAGAAAAAGGCGTATCCCAGATGACTGGAGAATAAGCATACTCCTGCCAATGTACAAGAACAAAGGGGACATCCACAACTGTTGGCAGTACAGAGGTAACGAACCCCAGCCACATTGCATAACAATTCTGTTGAAGATGATGATGATGACATTGTGTGTTAGAGAGAGTGTGTGGGGGAGGGTGCATTTGCTAACATGACCTAGTCGCCGCCACTATTAACTACCACGGCAAGTGCTGATCTGTGCTTGTGGTAGTTAACATGATTCAGAGACATGTAAATTAGCCAATGATGAGGTCTTTCTTCATTGTTGCAAATGTCTCTCTGAATCACAAAATACAGCATCACATAAACTGGGTCTTTTTACTACAGTATTAACAAGAGTGGTGGGATTCTTTATGAATCCCCATGTATGTCTGGCACACTTATTAACTAATTAGTATATGTTTAAAGATAATATTTTCTTCATACACGGTATCCTCATTATTGTTTTACTTCAAAGTTGTTTTTTTGTTAAAGTATATCTACATTGTAGATGCCGCGGTGGTACAGCAGTAGCGTTGTTACCTCACAGCAAGAGGTTCTCCCGTTCGATTCTCGGCTTGGCTTAGGAGTGCCTTCTGTGTGGAGTCTGCATGTCCTCCCCATGGTTGGGTAGCATTCGAAAGACATGCGTGTGTAAATGGGCGTGCCTTCATTGAAGGTTGGGTGTCCAGCTGGCACCTCGGCGTTTCGTAAAAAAATCTACTGCCAATCATTAGAGGACCAGAGTTCCACTATGGCAACCCCTTACCGGAAAAAAGCCGAAAGACAAATAACAATAATATCTACATTGTAGTCCAAAATCGTTATCACTGAATGCACTGCCATTTACAAGTATCATACATTAGAATACAGTGCACTAAGGAAAATACTCTAAAGGAAATAATACAATGTCATGTAAAATACATTTATTCTGAGGAGTGCACAGTCAAAAGGATAACATCACACAGTTTGGCAGCTTCCTCTTGTAGCCATTTTTTCAACATAGCTTTTTAAGATATTATGCAATACCACAAGATGCAATCCATCAGTATTAGTTTTTCATAGAAACAACTGTTTCCCTACTACATGCTTTACTAGGTGAACATCAGCAATACTTAACATGTGCAAAGGGGGCTATAAATATAAGTCTAACCTCAAACTACATACATAAAGCAAAGATATAAGGGAAAAGAACATCTTTTATAAAACAAAACACATTTCCTTACTGTCTATAACAGACACTCACTGTTGTGTTAATATGTTAATGTGTGTGTGTGTGTGTGTGTGTGTGTGTGTGTGTGTGTATACACACACACACACACACACACACACACACACACACACACACACACACACACACACACACACACACACGTATATACGTATGGACGCATGTATGTATATGCAGGTGAATAATCAGGGTCCCTCATTCACACACACACACACACACACACACACACACACACACACACACACACACACACACACACACACAAGTCTATATCTATACGTATGCAGATTAAGTATCTACATTAGGTTGTGCTAGCTTTAATAAGTAAATAACATAGTCATGGTATAAAAAATTCCCCATATCTTGCTACTGAAATTTGTTTACCATTGTTTGCAACCAGACTAAGTTACACAAAAAAATCATTTTACAAAATAATATTTTTTATATGATATTATTACTAGCAGTCTGTTATTCCATTTAGCAAATACATTGTCTGACTTTGCTTATATTGTTTTGAAAATAAATGTATGTTCGTTTCAGAGTATCTGAGATGTTATTGACTGATTCAGCCTGAATAGAAATTAACAAATAATACTTTTACTGAGATATCTTTGATGCAGTTAGATTTCATTGGACTTGTAATATTTGAATTAATGACATTATTTTAATTAGTGTACATAAATATGGAATAAACTTAGGATATGAGCATCTGTACAGAATAGGTTTTAGTTAATATAATTTTAGTTCTTTATCCACCTTTCAGTTCTACAGCACATAACTGATAGCAGCTTTTTGCCTTATCCCATGACCTCTCCTCCATCTCTGACCTGTATCAAGTTCACACTAATTTTTACATTTATCAAAGATGCTTGTTAGCAATATCACTTTACTAACCATAACTTATCAACCCATACTGTCTCATCTGCAATGCTATTCAGAAAGTCAATGTATTGTTTTCATATTTAGTTTTTCTAGTCTTATTTGAATAAAGTACATTGCCTCTCCTCAGAAATAGTGGCAGATGCTCCTTTTGGATACCTCCTCCTATATTTGCCTGATAGAGCCTGCTTCCACCACCTGTTTTTGATTGACACATTAAATATTATAAAGTAGAATGGTGCACACCTTCCTCTTAGCACTGCTATCACTGGTGTGGTGCCATTTACTACAAACTTTAATGAATAAATTATTGCAATATCTCCTGTAAATATCATTATTGTCTGTACTGCATCTCTTTTCTCACCTGTTCTACTTTACCATGCACTGCTTCTGAGAGCAAGTCTTTGCTCAGTGAAAAAAAAAAAACACTACAAAAATATTTTTGGAATACAAATGCAAGAGTGGCGTGGTGACACTTAACGCAGGAAATGTTATCAATCACATACCTGTCAGCAGACAAAGCTGTCAGTGTAAAGACAGACACCCCTACAGATGTCAGCTGGATGAAAGGGATCAGTTTGCAGCCAACCCTGCCAAAAAGCCATTCATCTGCCAGATACCTGCTGGCATCAACAGGGGCACAGGTCACCAAAAGTAGCAGGTCTCCAAGTGCCAAGCTAGAGATGAACAAATTAGGTACATTCCTCATTGACTTTACTGTACAGAAAATCTTGATAAGTGTAATGTTGCCAGTCAACCCTATTAAAATGATGATGCCATACATTGTTGGGATTGCATAAAGAAATCCAGGTGAGGTCCAGAAATCTTTTTCTTCTGCAGTATAGTTACTAAGTTCATCGGAAGAACTATTTAAGTGGCTGAGTTTCTTCTCTTCAAGATCCAGCAAGTATGGTTCCTCTGGGGTCATTATTTCCACAGTTTCACACGTGACAAACAAAAAATAAAACTGTAAAACGTTTATATATCTGTCTTTCTATTTCTTGATGTTCTAGAACAATAAGATAAGTAACAGTTATTTAATATTTTCTAAGGAATTCAGCAACAGCAGTGCAGTCTTTCTTTCAAGCAACCAGGAAATCTGTCAGAGGCGCTATAATTTGGAATTCCTTTCTTTGTATATGTCCATGAAAATTCAGCATCCTTAAATTAATCACAACGCATGCACTCCAAATAGTAATATGCAGCTGTGTTGATTGCCAGCAGAACAGAAGTTCAAAACTTTTTTTTAGTTTCATTTGAAGTTTGAAGGCAAAATATGTACTGATTTCTGGCTGTTCTTTTAAGTCATGAATACTGACGTTGAGCTTTGTAAAGCAGGGTAAGCAGGGATTCCTTAGCTGATCCTTCGCAGGGCAGATGTGTAACTTTTGACAGCACTTCTGCTGGAGTTCATTCACTCTTCTCATCTCTAGAGCTGACACCTACAGGGAAGATTTAAATGAAAAGAACAATACTGGTGTTTTAAAGCTTCCCATCTCATAGGCTAAGCGCTGTTAGACGTCATATTTTTCTTCCTACATAGGTGCTGTTCCCACAGACCTGCTCTGCTGAAGAGTACTGAGTGAATTGTTTTTAAGTCCTTGTCTGCCACCCAGTGGGCAAATCAATAACAGCATCATTTGAAAAATTAAAGGAAAACTAATCACTGCTTTTGCATCAGAAAGCACTTTGTTTTAGGATGTTGAATGAAATATAAAGGTTATGTAGTTTGTAGGCTGACGGTTTATATAATGCGGTGCAACATTTAAAAAAATGTAGTTTTCTATTATAAAGCAGTGAGTCTTATCCATATTCATTTGAAGTTACAGCATATTTAAATGCACTTGTACTTGAATCCCACAAATCCTCCTTTCTGCATACACCCTGGGAAACTGTCAGTTCAGTGTTATTAGATTGTAGTGAACAACTTCCATTTTGTCAGTGTATAGTTTCTGTCAACATATTCAGCATTAAAAAAAAAAAAAAAAATCCAGAAGCAATGGTAGCTACACACTATATTTTCATTGATAGCTGCAGGACCCCAGTCTGGTGTTTATTAATTAGTGTGTGATGAAAACTAATAATGCTCTAGCATAAATAGCAAACACGTGTTTTATATGAACAAAAATATTGTAATAACAATATATTACCACTATTACAAACAGCATTCTAATTGTATTTTCTTGTTACATTTCAGCTGACCTACAAATATCCCACTGACCATTTCTGAGTATGTGCACATCTGTGTCAGTTATACAAAACACCTTCTGTCACCCATTGTGGGTGACCCTTCTGTACCAGCTATGATTTCCCAATATTATTAATAGTGGATGCTGATAAGTAATGATGCTGAGTAAACCTACGTCTCTATGTAATAATACTCTTCCCACTGATTTCATCATTCTGACTCTGTCACCAAGCCTGGCACATGGCTATCGCAAATTACTTTTTTTTTTATTTGCTTTCCCCCTTGTGATCATCAGGGCATGCCATCACTTAGGCAACCATGAAAGGATTCTGGTTCCCTATACCTTAATGATGTTCACATGAACATTCTCCTTCTAAGGTCTAGGAACATCTCCATCCCAAACATCTTAAGGGTCTGGCTTTGACACCCTTAAAACAGAACCATCCACATTTAAGTGTCGATGGTCATGGCACCTAGGCTATGCAACTACTTGTTGCCCGTACCAGCAGTGAGGCAGGGTAATTTGTAATTTTTGTTCCTAACACTCAGATCTCACTATGCAGTAGTACTGGCCTCCACCTCCTGCACATTACTGCATATACATACCCAGTTCAACCACATCGCATATGCTGCTTGCTCAAGCAAACACATACCATAAAGCCCAGTTACTGCCTCTGAAACTTGTAATGATGACCCAGCTGCACTGGATATCAATTAAGGCAGCAGAAATTACAGCTTCTCCTCAAGATTGGGGAATTATATCAGCTTTTCTCTTAGCCCATCAGATGTCTTTTCCATCCCTTGCATCGTTATTCCTTCATAGGTTATCTGGGTCTCATATTGTCAACTCCATCCATATGTGTCATGGAATGGGCCACAGATGGAAATTTAACTTGTGTGGTGGTGGGGAAATTCAGTGGAATAGTTTTAACATTTTATTGGTTGTTTCCTTAGCCACATTTTTCAAAAACGTTATCAGTAATATTATTTAAGTTTTCTACAGGCCTGTGATGTAATTGACATTATCCCAAAATGCTTCTGAAACCAGTAGGTGCTAATTTGGATCTTTAGAGGTAGATGCAATACATCTGTCACTAGAATTTTGCAGTGCTGGCAACCAATATCATAGTGAAAGGAAAGAATCCACACTTATATCAATCTATTTTATTTTTCAAATCATTAACTACCTAGATCACCGAAAAGTGATATGGTGCATAAAAAAAGGTCTAATTCACAGCTTTGTACTTTTTATCAAACTATAAACTTGAGACCTTTCTGCTAAGGGTGTTATGGTGCTTAGGAGGTATACAATTAATAAGAGCATCAAAACCTAATCAACTGTAAAGAACGTCTGTGACAATCATGCTATTGTCACAAAATTAACTCTTGGACAGACTGACAGACTAGGTTTCCATTTATGTGAGTTTAACTTTCTTCAGACTACAAAATATGTTTCATTTTATTTCACAGAGACTGCTGGGAAATGTATTTTATTTCTGTCTTCATAGCTGCAGAGATAAAAAATTCAAGCTTTGTTTATATCATGAGCTGACACACTGTATACAGTGATTACCAATGGGCAAAACCATCTGTTCAAGAAAAAAAATGACTGTAGCTACTGCTGCATATATGTACTAACAGAAATCCAGTACTGGTAATCATTGTCTGATTACAAACCTACAATAAAATATATTTTATTCTCACATGCACGGATAGCAGGACATGCAAGGTAGTAGTAATTAATACAATGTTATTAAAAAAAGAAAACTCAAATTCAACAATAGTAATGTGACAAGTTTAAGAAAATAAATAGCTAATGAAACCTGCCAAATAAACCTATCTTACTAAGGTTTCTTGGTTTTTAGAATTCAAGGTCAGGATATGTGCCCTATCCTAATAGTTAGATATAATTATGGGAAAAGAGAAGATTTGCTCCGTTTGTTTAGATCAACAAATATACTTGATTTAACTCCACTGGGCAAAAGGATTTTTGGTGGAAATAATAGCTAAGCACCCACTTTGCATGATAGCACATTTGTGCTATGACAAGTTTCCAGTGCTCCCGTTCACTGTAGAATGAATGCACTTAACTGATTGTGAAGAGGTTATGCATTACTGTTCTCTAATGCCTTCAGATACTTCCCCTCTCTCTTTTTACATCTTCAGATACATTCTTTCCCTCTTTCTCTCTTTCTTAGGTTCATAGGTAGGTACTAGGCTATCAGTCCTGGGGCCTATATAATCCTAGCCAAAAAGGTTCCCTGGCTTTCGCCACCCAAGAAAATTATTTTCCTGTGCCCCTGTCAAGCAGTGCTGCAGAAGTGATTCCCGGAGTGAATTTTTTATTTCCCATCCAGTCATCAAGATTTTTCTTAAAGAGGGCCATGTCTTTTTGCATGTCTTCTTTATTCTTATGGGGCATCCTATTGCAAGCTTTCATTTCTGAATAAACATTGCAGAAGACAGAATGATATTTCTATGCTGGGAGATGTAGCACAAAGGAAAATATTATTAAATACACTGCAAACACAGCAACTTAGTAAATGTAAATCTTGCAAAAAGGTTCAGCAGTTTATTACGCAAAGAGATTTTCGGTTCCTCCCACCTTCTATGTTTCTCCAGCTTTTGATATTGTTACTGTTTTTTACAAATCTGCGGGGATTGTAATACCTCTGACAGGTTCATTTATGACCTGCATCATTTTCTTAGAAGAATGTAAGTGCAGCTTATCTCAATCTTCGGTGTTAAAAGTAAGAGAGACGATAGGGCAATTAACCCTTCTGTTAACATAAATCCAGAACTTGAAACATTTATTTATGCAGCATTTTCTACTTTTGTTCCCTAACAGTGTTCTATGTTTCAAATGAAGTTTTCATGCAAGGCTGCCTGTTTTCCTTTGTGTATAACATATGATAGTAAGAAATGCTTCATGCCCAAATTCACTACATTCTCTGACGTATATTTTTTCTACAACTTGGTAATCTTTACTTAACACTGTTCATTTATGAAATGGGCAAAATGTGGACTGCATAAAGAAGTCAGTTAACATGATTTTGTGCGCTTCATTGCAACAGATCTGGTTTCTGTCCCTTATAAATCATAGGGTGCATTTTCTTGGAAAATAGAATGCTTTTTTTGATGATCTGTAGCCATGCAGCTGTCATGTCTGAATTTACTATCCTTTGATCAATTATCATGGCAGTACAACAACAAAAAGTTAATGCTAATGACAGGTGTGCTGACCCAAGAAGCTCTGAACATAAATTTAGTGATTATAATAAATTTGAAAATGTTAGGATAGTTATTGATCCCACAACAGATTGTGCACTGTTAATCGTTATAGAGACAGCCTATAAATTCTGCCTATGTGCAGCAGCCCTACCTCTGAGACAGAAAACAGCAGTTGTGCTGAGTGAGATGTGTGGCCTCCATGTTACGAATTTGGGAGATGTGGGGAATCACGTTTGGAAGGTACACAATTTGCCTGCCACCAAAATGAATGATGTACAATGTAATTTAGAGATAAAAATACTGTAATGCTATTACTATGATACTGTTACAGCTACCATAGGCATAAGGTGTATGACAAAAATATTCTCTTTCTACCAATTAACCACGTAGGCATTAGCACAACTTGAGGTAACACCAGTCACCATGACTGTATAGTTCCTGTTACAGAATATCATCAAAATATTCTCATGGTGTGATGTTGAAAATGTACATCATCCATTCCTGCTGCCTTAGGAAGACAAGAGGAGCTCTAACATTTAAAATAACTTCAATGATAGTATTTTAATTGGTTTCATGATAAGGCTTGCTGCTCAAGTGATTGACACTCAGATGTGGGATCACTACACAGTGATGTAGAATAAGAAACATCAACAATCAACATTCAAAAAATAGGAATCACAAGTCTGTGATCATGCAAATGAGTCATGAGACAAACTTAAGCCTGGTGACTGTTTCAGTTTATCCTTTACACATAATTTAATTTGCTACAAAAATACCTGACTCATTAATAAAGGCTTTTGTGATAAGTTGTTTTTAATACTGACTGTATTTAATTTGATATCACTTCTGTTAAAGCATGTCTGCATAAAATAATGTCCTATTTTAATTTCTCCAAATATTTTGACTTTATAATACCATGACAGCAATAGACCCCATTGTTGAGTTTGGTGTGATTAGTGTTAATTAAGCTGGCATTGTTTCAGTCCTTGATGTTTGCCAATACTGCTTTTCTCAGATGCATCAATGACTGTAGAATTTTGAACAAAGTATGAATATAGCTTAACAGTGGATGAATAACACTAGAATAAATAAATAACATTTTGTAATTCTAACATTTAGTTTCATGTGCAACTGTGACATCTCTATGCATTTATTTATTTATTTAACATTTGTTTACCGGGATGGTCCGACTGGACAACAGTGTCCATTTTCAGTGCAGGCCTGAGGAGAAAAGCTCTAGCAAAGTACATTTTTACTAATACATGTCTAGTACAACAAAGAAAAAGTTTACTATACAGCTTACATGTATCTACTTACAGTCTAGCAGAGATCAGTAAAGCAATTTATATACACAGGAGATTAAGTGGGAGGATGGCGTAGTGGTTAAAGTGTTCACCTTATAGGTGTAGGGTTTGATTTTCACATGGGTTAACTGGCTAGGTTTAAAATGGCCCACAAGGGCAGTTAGCCTAGTACTAATCTATGAACCTATGTAAGTAGATCTAGCAGATGTAGGGCTGCAAGTTTTGACACCTGCTCTGCTTCCCCAAATAAAATGTTAGATGCTAGGGTCATCATCATCATCATCATCTTCTTTCGGCTGTTCACGTTAGGGGTCACCACAGCGGATCACCTGTTTCCATTTCTTCCTGTCCTCTGCATCTTGCTCTCTCACACCAACCACCTGCATGTCCTCCCTCACCACATCCATAAACCTCATCTTAGGGTACATTCCTTAAATCCACACTGCTGGCATCAATTCATATATAATAATAGTAAAAATTCTGCTCCTTCTTCCTCATGTCCCAATTAACTACATACTTTGTCTTACATTTCCTCTATAACTCCATAATCTTTACTTCTACTGCTGTGGTCTTATAGTCTGCATTGCTAACCACCAATTAAGTATACTAGACGGAGTTAGTCTTAAAAGCATATGGAAAATGTGGATTACTACCTCAGGATATGACCACTACTTGCCACTTTACAGCTATTGTGTAAGAATTCAACTGGCTAATTTTAACTCTTTGCTGTTGCACTCCCTGATTAACATTTTCCATAGGAAGTCACTGACAGTGTACTTCTTTGGTTTTAGAGACTTTCCATTTTATCTATGTTTATGAGACCATGGAAATCCTATATATAAAAGTTTAGGGGATATCAGGGCCTACCCTCTACAAAAACATTTATTATTATTATTATTATTATTATTATTATTATTACTATTATTATTATTTCTTTTCATTTGTTGAGTTTCTAACTAGTTGAATTCAAAGAGTTAAGTATCTGTTGATTTGGCCTGCAGTGATTCATAGCAAAAGCATTATATTTCAAGTATTTCATTATTTATTCACTATTTGTTAACCAGGCAGGTAAACTGGTCAACAGTCCCTTGACAGTCACAATCCAAGCACTACAGAGTACGTAGTAACCATACCTTAGGGACAAGTATCCTGCAAAGTAATAACACAGAACACTTAGCAGTTATAGTAACTGGTAATGTGGCACATTGGGCAAAATACATTCAGCTCCATAAAACATTATTCAAACCACTTTTATTCATGTATTTATCTGTTTGTTTATTTATTTATTTATTATTACTTTCCTGGTTAACAAATGTCAAATAAAATAAAAAAAATGTATCCTTTATTGACTGGGTTAGTTCCACTAGGCTAGTGTTCTATTTTCAGGGGAGACCTAAGGCGGCACATTCAAGACTAGGAAAAATTTGGCCAGATCATCAGCGAACTTCCCTACTCTTTTCAATAGATGCCACATGATCTTTTACAACCACCTGAGCTATCACCAACTCAAGCATATGGGAATATAAAGTGAAAGACTAGATAAGAAGGCAAGAAATGTGGAAAATGCATAAATATAGTTGCAAGTACAGAAAACTTCTGGAAGAACCTCATGTGGATCAGGAACGAACACAGGAATAATTAAGGAGAGACGAATTCAAACCAAGAGATGAAAGGTTAGTATTGGCAGCCCAAGATAGTGGGCTACATACATACTGATTTACAAGGTCTATTGAACATGTGGGAGAAAGAGACAAATGTAGGTTTTGTAAAACCAAATTGGAAACAATTGCACATCTCATTGCTGGTTGCGACATACTAATGGCAAAAGGGCTATAAACACTGAAAGGCATAATAATGTGGCAAGACTGTTGCACTGGGGATTGTGCAAACATTGTGGTACTGAAGTGGCTGATAAACATTGGAAATATGAGCCACAAAGCATCATAGAAAATGATGAAATCTGCATCACATGGGATCACCCATTACCAACAGTTCAAAAAATAGATGCTAGAAAACCACATATAGTGATCCGTGAAAAGAAGACAAAAGTAGCATTGATCATTGATCATTGAAATTGCCACACTCAGTGACTACAGTGTATTGCATACAGAGAGACACAAAGTCATAAAATATCAGGATCTGCAAGCAGAAATGACAGCAATGTGGGAGAAAGATACCCAGAGAGTTACAATAGTAGTAGGAGTAATGAGACTTATGAAAAAGAATCTACAATCATACTTAGATATGTTACCAATACATGTAACCCCCACACAAGTTGCAGAAGGAGTCATTGCTGGGCACATTGCAGATGCTCCGAAGAGTACTTTTGGCTGACATCAAAGATTAAAATAATACTAATTTCATGAACTTTAATTGTGGTTTGACTTAGGAATGTAGTCCATTCCCAAACATTTCTTAATAAATGCATCATTCCTATAAAAATTAATAAGAGCTCAAATATTAAAAAAAAATAATACCTTAATGATGACAATAATAAAAATAAAAAAGCAGTGTTTTTATACATTTTATGTATATATTTTTTATTTTTTAGTTATAAAATTGCCGCATCTGCAGATGTTGTTTTATAAGTACCACAAGTTGTCGCTAATGTGTTTACTTGGAGGTAGTTGTCTACTTTGATTTATTTTATTATATTATTTTTATTATTGTCATCATTAAGGTATTAATTTTATAATTTTATTAATTTTATTATTCGAGCTCTTATTCATTTTTATAAGAATGATGCATTTATTAAGAAATGTTTTTTATACAATACCCAATACTGTTTTAACATCATGAGCAATATGTTAAGAGACATATCCCTTTAAGGTACAAACACACTGAAGGTCATGTGATGTGTTTTGTAGAATTCAAATGGGCTTTGTTTGAAGCAATGTAATTGCCCGATGAAGTGGTCTTTTCAGAACCGTGAAAGTGCTTACATATTTTCTTTCAGAATAAATTGCACTTTTTTAACTTTTGTGAACTTTTGAGTATTTAATTCTCTCTACAAAACTTGCTTCTGCTGGCTGCTGGGATCTGGTTTTCAATAATTTAGACATATCTATTTTTCCTGCTCACAGCCACAAAGTTTCCCAGTAGGGGATCTTTGGCCATGGTTACTTCCACCAAATAGAAAGTTGTTCTTTGTAAGTAGTGTAGCTGTTTGTTATGGTATCTGTAGACTGCCATACAATGAGGCATGAGTATTTAGGATTACCCATTTAAAGTTAGTGTTGAAGGGTGCTGATAAGTCTTTTAGCAGTAGGGTTAAAGCTAGCTTTGTTAGGAATAGTGTCAAGGTTAGAGTTTTAGAATAAGGTTTATGGGTCTGATTTAGTTTTAGGATTAGAGTTTTAAGGTTATGGTTAGTGTTATAGTTTTAGGGGTAAAGTTAGAGATTTGGTTTTAGGGCTCAAGAATGGACTTAAAAAAATATTTGAAAAGCATATTTCTGAGTTTACATGGTAGGTATTACTCGTTTCTCTCTTAAAAAGCATACACAAAGAAGTTATGCCCATCCAGCAGGAGTACACAATACTGGGTTACTTCTAACTTGCAAGTGCAAATACACCTTTCCTGCTTTTGCACTACATACCACCACCATCCAGAAGATCATGGCACAAATATCTGTCACTGAAAAGTCTCCCAGTGAGCTAACCAATATGTCAGATTAGTGTAGCTTATAGCAAATGGTCACTCATACCAACAATTATTTATTTTTATTTTATTTATTTTTATTTATCTTACATTTGTGTATGGGAAAAGTCTAACTGGGCACATGTCCTTTTTCAGCAGAGGCCTGGGGAGAAAAGCTCCACATTGAAACACACAGAAATACAATATATAAGTAGAATATATAGGGTACAGAAGTTAAAATACTATCTAGATGCAGTTTGGACAAGCAGTTATACATGCAGACTAGTTAAAGAATATCACAGTTTAACTAATACACAGTAATTCTTAACCTAATCAATAGAATCAGAAGATTAATAATAAGTAGATACATTGTATCATCAGCAATGTGAGGTTACTCATAAACTAATAAATAAAGTATCAGCCATAATATTTAACAGTCGAAAAAGAAAACATTTCACTTAATACAACATCAGACAAAAGAAGAGAAAAGAACACTTATATATGTAGAGCGTATAAAAAGGAGACTGGGATAGCTGAGAACAAATAAACAGTTCAGGCACAATTGCCTCGTAAATATCAAAAATCTGATGAAATCAGTATATGGAAACACAATCCAAGTGGCAGGCAAATCCTCTTTTAGTAGAATGAAGATTCCAAAATGCAAGCATAAAATCCTTTAATATAATAAAACAACGGCAAGCGCTTTCACCTAATAGGCTTCCTCAGGCCATTTACAAACATATGGTGGAAAAGCCATATTTATAGGTTTATTTCTGTGACATCACTTCCTCTCTTTACATAAAATAAAGATATATTGCTGTATTCTTGCAAAAAGCAACATGTAATATAGGACATGATGTGCTATCAAGAAATACACCCAACTCATGTTTACAACAAGCACATATTGTACAAAAAATATATAGCCCTAATACAGTGATATTTCTTAAGCTTCAGCCATATTACAAATCTAAAATACACGCACAAAAACTAATTAAAATTGAATAAGAATAAAAACTATGTAATAGAGAATAATAACTATACTAATTTCCTAAGTCCTTTGCCTTTCAAAATAGGTCTGATGGGAACTCTGTCATTTAGTCCAGGCGGACGGCCGGCTCTCAGCCTAATAATCCATTTTGTCTCATTTTGTTCCATTTTATTCCATATATCACCCCTTCTGATGGTGGGATGATAGACCTGGACTACTAGAAACTGAAATTGATGTTCTATAGATGTTTCAAGAATATGTTTGGATAGGGCATTCTTATCAGATTTCACTCTTATACTGTACAGATGTTCCCTAACTCTATCTCTTAACCATCTATCGGTCTTACCCACATAAAACGCGGGACACATTGCCAGATAGACTACATGTTGAGAGTTTTATACTGTTGTTGTGTGACAGGATGTATAAAAGTAGCGGTACTGTTTACGTAATTATAAAAATTACATTTCTGACATGGTCTAGTAATATTACCATTAACACTAACATTCACATAAGATCTTGATTCAATACGACCATAGTTGCATAACATCCTATATAAATTCATTCTATTCTTATATATAAACTTTGGAACATTTCCTACTATGTTACAAATATCAGGATCTACTTTTAAGATATCCCAAAACTTCAAATAAGCATTCCTAATGTCACCAGCATCTTGGGTATGATATATACATACCCTCATATTCTCTCCATCAAATTGGTTATCATTACTCAATACCTGAGTATCCTGTTTCCTATTTGCATAATATGGGGAAGCTCTACCTTCCCTAAGTAGATTGGCAGAAACAATACATTGATTAATTTCCTCAGGATCATATGATCTCTCTATCAAATGCTGTCTCAATCTGGTAATTTCATTCCTATAGCCAATCTCCGTAGGATTCATACGGGATGCCCTCATGGCTTGTCCTTTTATGATGTTCTTAAAAATGAATCTAGGGTGCATACTGGATCTATGCAACAGAGAATTTCTATAACATGGTTTCCTATGCACCCCTGTATTCAATAAGCCATTAGGCAATCTCTGTACAAATACATCTAGGCATGAAATTGATGAACCATTGATACCTTGTATTCATGGTTAAGGAATTTACTTGCTGTAGGAACTCACATAATTCTGCATACCCAGATTTTCAAATTAGAAACAAATCATCTACAAAATGGACATAAAACCTGACATTCCACCTATAACTATCCAGCATAAACAGCTGTCTGCTTTCCCAGTCTGCCATAACAAGGTTGGCGTAGCTATTGGCACAGGAAGTGCCCATAGCTAAGCCATCCTTCTGATTATATACCTGATTGTCAAATGTAAATATGTTATTATGCAAAACCACATGCATCAATTTACATAAAGTATCTACCTGACAATCAGTCATAGACTGATGGGCTATCATACACCTTCGAATGCTCTCAATCCCCTGTAAGTTCGGGATGGTAGTAAAAAGAGACTGTACGTCTAGGGTAACTAACCAAAATCTATCTGTAACAGACACTTCCTTCATCTCATCATATAACATAATCAAAAACTGTTTGGTATCTTTCAGTATATACATATATTTATTAACTATTGGTCATAACTTAGATTCTAAATACAATGATATAGGTTCCGTAACCCAGCCACGCCCCGCAACAATTGGTCTCATGGGCGGGCATGCAGGATTTTTATGTATTTTCGGTACACCTTGAATACAAGGTATCAATGGTTCATCAATAGAACAGAAACTGAACAAACTTTCATCTATTCTGCCTGCACAGTGACTTTCAGATAAAAATCAGAAACATCCTTGATGATCCTATCTACTCGATCCACACTTATTTTTTGATAAAACTGTACATCACTAAGCAAATCATTCATACTTAGGATGTATTGTTCAGTATCCATAATATCAATGGGGCCTCCCTTATCGGCAGGTCTAATAACTATATTAATATCTTCTCTAAGGTCCCTTAATGCCGATCTCAATTTGGGATACAGGTTACCATACCATCTTTTATTCTTGTTCTTCTTATCTACCTCATGTAACTCCTCCTCTACTAATTTGGAATAAGCATCTATAAGCGGGTGCATGTTGGGAATATATGTGCCAGGCTTCCTTAATGGGTTAGTTTCAGTAACTGTTTTGACTTTGCCGAAATCTAATTTCAATTGGATATTCCTTACAAATAGTTTTAAATCCAAAACAGAGTCTGTAATATCACTCCTAGTAGATGGAATAAAAGAAAGTCCTTTTTCTAACAACAGGATTTCATTTTTGGTCAGTACCCTACTAGAAATATTCCAAATCAACGATTGGCTGTTCTCTCCCATATTTTTTTCAGGGTCAAGCCTGTACTCTCTTCTTCTGTTAACCTCCTCTTTTGTCTCCCTCTGCTCATAGAGCGATCCCTCCCACCCCACCGGATCTCGGATATATGTAGGTTTATTACTGGAGAAGAAAGAATACAAGAAAATATTTTATGAAAGAATCAAAGAAAATATTTTAAACAGTTGGCAACATGATTGCATTTAAATACTTGTGTCTTTATACTTTCTGGAGAATCCTGTAGCTTATATACAGACAAATCTCTATAAACATTCAGGAGTCTAAAGTGACAGGCAAGTAGATATCAAAAGTTTGAGCTTACTCTTAGAAAGCAGGATGGATTTTCTTTCCTCTGTAGCCCCTGTAAAATGTTTCACCGATTCCAGTTTCCATTAAAGTTCATGTCCACTCCTTGGATTCACAAACACTGTGGCCTTGCTCACTGCCAGGTATCCCCTGCTACTGTGCATGCACAATGAGTCCCTATGCTTATTATCAATGAATATGGGCAGCCAAGTATGGTTAATGAGCAGCTCATTAAATATTCTGGTTGCTGCCACAGCAGGACCTGTGGAAAGACCAAGTGTGCAAATGCCGGGGCATACAAATAACGATAAGGCTTATTTATTGAGCACAGGCCCCAACAGTACTTAGTGCCATCTGGTGCACACAGTTACCCTAGAGAAAGAAGTTATGTGACAGCCTCACTGTGTCGTGAGTCATTTGTGCATCTATACCATGAACCAGTGATACATACATCCAGGGAAGATAATTTATGGAAGGTAGTGAGGAAATTAAGGTGAAGCTAGGAGGATAGAGACTGTAGAAGGGCCACACAGACAAACGTAAAACATAAATAAGACTGTAAAGGGAGGTGATGACACAATCAGCAACAGAGATGAGAGAATTACACACCCAGATATAAATGGCAAAAAATATAAAACAGCACACAATGGGTGGAGCAGACAAAATTACCAATATATTGATTGAATTCAGGTGCAATATCAGCAGAGCTAGACCACATTACCTGTACTATAATATAAATATCAGGAAGCAAGCAACAGTGATGTGCCTATATGCAACACCTATGGGATAGAAACTCCCAACCTTCCTCACTTACAATGTACAAAGCACATCACTTACAGACTGACCTCTGACAGCAATGCAACAGAAAGGATTTAGGGAAGACACAGCAGTCACGCATCGCACACTTGCAGACTGAATGAATAAAAGGGAGAAAACTCATATAACCATGAAGGTGTTTGAAACCACATCCTTTCTTAATTGTAGTGAGCAAAATACTTCATTTTCAAGCTGAGCTACAGCAGTAATGCAGGAAAATGTTTCAGGGGAAACACACAGCTGTTAAGTGTCACATATACAACTAAAGAATAAGAGGGTCTACACTGATCTCTTAGGATACCATCACTTGAGTCTGAGCTATCATTCACAGGTATAGTTGTGAGTGTAATACTTTGTATGGAGAGTTTCTCACATCCTGTCAGATGCATGCTACGTTGCACATGCTAGTTGCCACACAATGATGCTCAGCTCATTTACATGGCTGGTGCTAACCATGGCCTATGTACATAGTTCATGACAGTGGCTGTACTTACTAGATCGACATATAGAACATGCCAGCCTGGCTTTTTGTGAGCAGGACCTGTGCTCAGATGTTGTACATGGGTATCAACAGTGCTCTTCACAACCCACGGTACACAGTGTGATCACACATCAACAGTGCTCTTCACAGACCTCTGTACACACTGTGATCACACATCAACAGTGCTCTTCACAACCCACGGTACACACTGTAGTCACACATCAACAGTGCTCTTCACAGACCACTGTACATACTGTGATCACACATCAACAGTGCTCTTCACAATCCAAAGTACACACTGTGATCACACATCAGGAGTGCTCTTCACAACCCAAGGTACACACTGTAATCACACATCAACAGTGTTCTTCACAACCCACAGTACACACTGTGATCACACATCAACAGTGCTCTTCACAATCCACAGTACACACTGTGGTCCCACATTAACAGTGCTCTTCACAACCCATGGTACACACTGTAATCACACAAGATGAGTGACTTGGAAGCCCTATTTGGGCATATGCAAGGAGTGTTTGTTAATTTTTGATAAGATTAAAGAGTGGAAATGGGAGTATAGGAAACAGCAGAGAACAGAAGATAAGCAAACAATGAAATGCAAAGAAATGAGCAGGATGATGTTCAGGAAGGTGGAGTATTTTTTTCTTTTTCTTTTTTTTTTTTTGGACAGATGCCCAATTTTTTATGCTTAAAGAGAAGATAAGTTGAGGAATGAAGTAAGAGAAGTTTGAAGAAGGTTAAAGGGTAATGTTATGTAGCATGGGAAGACAATGCAAATGACAGGTTGTACAGAACACAAGAGGGATGGGGGAACACAATTATGAGAATTGTCAACACTGCACCCTGTCTCAGATAGTGCAAACAGTACTGGAGAGGAAAACAACTCAATGAGTTTCCATAGAAGGTTCCCCATCTGACAGATTTGGGCATCCAACCTCCTGTCAATAATCTTCTCCACAATGTCTGCTAGGTGCCAATGAGTGACAAAGGTGTCACCTTCACTGGCACTATTGCTGGCAGGCAAAACAATCCCAGCATTTGGTATAGGGCTCCATGTAGTGATGGTCCAGGTAAGGCAGGAGCTGTGGACTATGGCAGGATGGTACCAAGATACGCTGGTTGTCTCTAATGGTGGGATGGTGGTGCTACAGCTGCCTCCTGTGGCCAACAGACCTTGCAGGAGGGATGGATGCAGATTGTGAAGGTGTTGCATATCATGGCAAAAACATATGGACAGAAACTAAATAATAAGCAAAATAAATTCATGTAATAGAATGGAGAGTGACTAAGAGAGTGGGGAGAGAGAAATCCAAATGCAGTGAAAAATAAAACTGATATTTACTTTTCTTATGATTTTGTTATACCGAATACATGTTAATTAATAAAACCTCCCAAGTTAATATCACTATTATCATATACATGAGAGAGAGGGGACTGAATGAAGTGCCATTAACACCTGAATTACAAAAGGCAAAAAAAGTGATGTGTTTAGCTACTTGGACAAATTAATGGGATGGATAGTCAAAGACACAATAAAGACAGGTCTGAGAAAACTCTACATGTACAAAGAAAACAATGTCAATCAGACATGCTTTTCACTCACAGGTTAGATGCAAAGAGAACAAGTATATTGCTAAAGATTATCCAGAACACAGAGGACCACCCACCCATTCACCCAAAAATGATGGTCATACATATTTCTCACATCTAATTCTTTAAATAGCATAACCAAATGAAAACCTCAACTGACACATTATGTTATCACAATTGGGGGAGGGGGATTCAATCCACAAGCATCCTCACATTGTGGGAACAGAGCACTATCATCCTGACCCATGTGTCCAAGTATATTGCATGATGCATGCATACACTAATAGCATGTAAAAGTCATACTGTTATCATTCACCTAATGCAGTTATCACATGAGTGACAAGGATTTATAAAAGGGATATGTCTTGAAAATGAATCAATCCATTGTTAACATGACAAGCTGTACATTTTGAAACAAGTATACTCACCTTGACAGTCTCTTTGGTGGTCCAGTCTCCGCCATTTCCCCCTATGCCGCTGTCTAAATGGGTGGCCAGTGTCACAGATGATAGTCTAAGCTTCAGTCTGATACTGAGACCCATGTTAGCCATTAACACAGTAGGCTCTGTTTGTAATTCATATGGAGGAGGTACAGAAAGATCACTGACCCCCCCCCCACAAACACACAGAAACACACTGTACCTTTGTACTCTAAAAGGAGCACCACACTACATATCAGCTTAAAGCATCTCTGTAAAAACTGGTAGAAAAAGTTGGTGTGCATAGCGTGTCTCATGTGTCTCACCTGGCACACACTGAAAGGCATAAATGGGCGGCTCATTTTCTCTATGCATGTTGGGCTAAGATAATAGATGTTATTGTATTATTATGGTTCACAAAGGCTCTGTAAGGTACTAAACATGGCAGTCCTGTATCCCTGTGCATGGTTTTAGGCTATAAGGCACTATATTGACTGCAGTTACAGATAGATTTGTAATTACTGATCCTATTCTACCCTGGATCATGACCTGGACCATGCAGGTACAGTGCTGTCCAATACTCACAGAGACCCAAGCGCGTGCACTGCATCAAGGAGATTTCTGCACAACAGTTAGTAGGTGTACTGTTCACAGAAATTGTGTGATTCAGAAATAATAATGAGTTGAGGCCTAATTAGGATAATTATCACACGAGCCAAGTGAATCTGCATGATAAAAGCCTATTAACAGGCTGAGATCCCCATCACAGTGCAGAAGAAGCTGTAGAGCAGGCAAGGTTATGAAAGCTGGTTAACCAAAGAACTGATCAAGCTAAGTAGGCAAGTGGTACTTTTTATGTCTGTCTTTTCATGTGCAGCTGCATTTCACTGCTTTAAAATTCATGGGTATAATAAGAGATATGTTTCCTCACAAATCAATGGACCTATGAACCTATAAATATATATATATATATATATATATATATATATATATATATATATATATATATATATATATATATATATATATATATGTGTGTGTGTGTGTGTGTGTGTGTGTAACAAGGGTGTGGAGGTACAGAGCATGCCGTGAAAAAACAATAAATAAGTTACAAATAGAAGAATGGGTTTCAATGTTTTCTGATATCATTTTGAATGACTTTTTTTTTTCCTGCAGTTTTAGGACACACAGTTGAGGGTCATGAAATTACAACAAGGAGCCAATTTATACTACTTCGTATCTTTGCGATGCTTATTAAATAAAGTTCACATCATAAATACGTTCATGTAATAGCAGTGTATAGTATAAGACTTAATATAAAAAGATGTTTTTTTTTTATCTGACTACACAGCTTTCTTTTGTTTTTTTACCCCCTCCAAGAACTAGGATCTTTTGGCACTTAAGCTTTCAGACTTTGGTACAAAATCCATTAAGTTCTAATTATACCGCCATGCATAAGAAAACAGTACATTCAGTAGAAGGGCATACAATTATTTTATCAAAGGACACTAGATCAAAAGCCCAGACATTCAGAGTCAGGCCACCAAACAGTCATTTCGATGAGGTTACTGCAGTTACTGCATAAAATGATATATATATATATATATATATATATATATATATATATATATATATATATATATATATATATATATATATATATATATATATATATATATATATATATATAAATATATGCATACATACACATACACAGATATATATATATATATATATATATATATATATATATATATATATATATATTATAGATGGATTCCCTTCTCAAGCTCAAAGTTTTAAAACTTCGAACTGCAAATGGTCAACACCATAAGATTGAAGTTTTGAAACTTCAAATGTTTTGAATGGAGATTGCTGTACAGCGTGGAACAGCAAATTTACCATTTTCCTCAATGTAGTGTGATCTCGAAGTTGATATATTCATTTAACAGGGAGTGTGAGGGATGCGGGGGGGGGCTTGAGTCACTGTAAAAATGTACAAAAAAAATGTTTGTTTTTATTTTTTTTTACTATAATTTCAAAGTTTAAAAACTTCGATCTTATTGTGTCGACCATTTGCAGTTCGAAGTTTTGAAACTATGTAAAAACACACACACACACATGCATGCTTGTGTGTGTGTGTGTGTGTGTGTGTGTGTGTGTGTGTGTGTCTGTGTTTGTGTGTGCGAGTGTGTGTCTGTGTGTGTGTCTGTGTGTGTTTGTGCATATTTGTGCATGTTTGTGTTATTGCCTTGTACACTCTGTTGATGTTAATGGCTGTTTAGTGATTCACTGCAGGAGTTAGATATAGCTGAACAAGACTGAATGGATAGATGCTGTATATGGCAAATGCTTGGCTACGCCCTCAGCAGAGGATTATTACAGCAAAACATGGACAAAAATCAGGGCAGATAAGAATGTTACATGCAAGTGAATGCAGCTGTACTAATGTGAGTTTTTCAGATAGACTCAGGTTTATATTTAGAGATGTAGGAAAAAGCTCCATGCTTAGCATACTAATTTTCCATAGACCTGTTCCAAGACATAGAATGTATGAGGAAATCTAATGTTACTGTCTGTATTTTCCTTCTTCTGTTCCTGGTCCATACTTTAACAAATAGTTGAGCTCAACAGAGCTGTAGTTTGCTCATATAGTGTCTGATGCCATTCCCTGACCCGGTGCCCCTCAACTTAGAGCTGAGAAGCAAAAAAAGTTGCATTTCCTGATCTGCTGCTCCTGACCAACACAGTAAGACAGCTCCATTTTTCCCTGATCTGCTGCTTTAGACTTCAAGAGAAAAAATTCATTTCCTTTCACTTCCTTAATTTGCAGAAAACTGTTTACTACAGATATAACAAGGAATTTTCTAGAGCTGCTACAGAAAATGTTGAATACCAATGTTGCACTAGACCACATACAAAGCACTGAGTCAGTATCAGCATTCAAAAACCAAATGCTGGTCACCCTGGCATCTTGCACCTGGAGTGACTTCCTCCTTCATCCCATCCTAGCTGTGCTTCTGAAGCTCGGTGCCAATGATATGTATTTTTATGTGGAATTTCACATTCCAAATGACTGTGTACTTATTGCAAACTTGCTAACGAAATCACCCTGCTCTTTCAGAACAAATTGTGCTCAATGGCTGTTCATTCTCTATTATAATGTTACCATTCTGTTGATTAAAATAACTAAAATTTTATTTTGTTATTTCATAAATCAAGTAAAATAAGTAATCCAGTTAATGTACCTGCTGGAATGTAAAAAATAAGCAGATGGTCATGCTGTTCTGTCCAGAATAAAATATTGATGCACAGACATTGCAAAAGTAATGCGTAGGTATTCAGACAATTCCTAGTGTGATGTTGCTTCGCATGTAGAGATAATATAGTGAAGGTCACATACTGTAAAATATTTCCTTCTGTAACCTGCGAGCATAGAGTATTTCCATCGTCATCTTTCTTCTTTAGTCTTGTCCTTTCTCTTGACCTCTGACATTTTTGCTGTGCTAATTCATTTGTTGCATGAATTGCTGCTATGTAACAAAATAAAGAATGCTGAACCTCAGTTATATAATCTTAGGAACTCATATGAGACTGAGTGAAGGTGAAATGGAATTTGTCAGTGGGTGATCTTTTTCTGCTACCATTAATACTACCTTGTCAACAATCCATACAGGTACCTAAACAAAGACTATAAAACAGCTGCAAGGATTAATGGATAAAATGGACTTTTGTCTATTGTCCTATTTACAGCACTTTTGTATGTAAAACCTGCTGATGTTTTATTTATGAAATTATTTACTGCTTAAGTGTACTTGCCCAGCAGTGACTTCTACAGCTCAAATTATGCTACTTTTTTCTGTTTCCTTCTAGTTGTTACAAATTTCTATTGATACCCTATTGGTGAATATTAGAGAGAAATACACAATGCTTTTTACTTGTCAAAACTAGGAGTCCTGCTGCCCAACAAAAAGTTGATGTACAAATTCATATGAGGTCAGCAGTAAATAAAGACTTTCGGCTTTTCCAGGTTAGGGGTCGCCACAGCAGAACTCCGGTCCGCTCATGACTGGCAGTGGATTTTTACGGTGCAGAGTTGCCAGCCCGACGCCCAACATTCAACGAAGGCACAGCCATTCACGCTCGCACCTACCTGCATGTCTTGTCCGCTGTGATGACCCCTGTTCAAAAAAATATGTTGCCTATAATCTTTAATTCTTTTCTTGTTTCTTTCTTACTTTTAATTGTTCTTCAATTTGTCATCTATTACATCTGCTTATTCATGAAATAAAGCCTTATACTCCTCTCTTTGTAGTTTTTGAATATCTTTTTCCACTTTAACAAGCACTTTTTAATTTACTTTCCATTAAACTTTATTCACCAACGTACATATGATCAATAAAAATGCCACAGTAACTCATATTCTTTCTGTACTATTCCTTTCATTTTTCAATAACTCACCTCTATTAATTTCCTTTGATGACAAACTTCCTCATTTTTTAACTAGAGCTCATACAGCCATATGATATGTTAAAGTTGTTACATGTCTTCCCCTGTATTTCCCTCAAGACTTTTTTTATAAAGAAAAATCAGTTTCTGTTTTTTGATTTCCTCTTACAAATGTGTTCTTAGAACTATATTTCCCCATACTTATTTCCAAATATCCATTACCTCTATAATATTTTATATTTTTCTAATTTCCCCTTTATTTATCTTTAGAATAGAGTTCAAATACAGAACACCTGTCCTATACATATTTACTGTGGGTTCAGGACTATTCACTGAAAGCACATTTCACTGAAACACATTTCACTGTGCACAATGTACTGAAAGCTCAATTCACTGAAAACAAAATTCACTGAAACACATTTCACTGAAAGTTATATATGGCCCTTACCCACTGTAGTGTGACCCTGGAGTTAGAATATATAGTAAGGGGGTGTGGGGGGCACATGGATACTTGCAATTTCAATAAATTGCTCTTTTCTAAACTTAATATATATCCAAACTAAGTGGGGGGCTATGCCCCCCACACCCCCCTCACTATATATAGTAACTCCAGGGTCACACTACTGTGGGGGAAAGGCCATATATAACTTTCACTG
Source organism: Protopterus annectens (assembly GCF_019279795.1). Taxonomy (NCBI): domain Eukaryota; kingdom Metazoa; phylum Chordata; order Ceratodontiformes; family Protopteridae; genus Protopterus; species Protopterus annectens. The sequence continues at coordinate 510,934,017 of NC_056736.1, forward strand.
AAATGTGTTTCAGTGAATTGAGTTTTCAGTGAATTGTGCACAGTGATTTGACTTTCAGTGAAATGTGCTTTCAGTGAACAGTCCTAGACCCTTTACTGTTACCTATTTTATATCTCCTCAAATAACATTTTCCTCTTTACCTCTCTAGTAAAAGCAAATACTATTGGTAATTATAATGTTTTTGATCTTGCACTTGCATCACACGTTAATAATCCATGTCATCGTATCCATAGCTTTTCCATCTGCTCCTTTTATTAGAACAATAATTCCAGAACAAATATCTTGCCCAAACTCCATGCATCTTCTTTAACACACAAATTGTAAATGTTCCCCTTTCTCCTCTAAAACATAATATCCAAAATCTCTCTAATATCAGGCTTTACTTATTACACTACTCATGTATAACTAATCTTCCTAGATAACTTTATGTTGCTCACATTTACTGACACAATATTTAGGTTATTGTTTTCATTTTCTGTTTGCTGCCTTAGTCATGACATTGTATAATATTCTCCTGTACTCCTCCTTGTAGTCTTTCTTCACCCACACTTTCATACCTGGCTGCATCATAACTCCTGGTTTTGATTTTAATAGCCTTGTCTTGTTTGTTCTCTTCTTTCTAAATGTTTAATTTCCATTCTCATTTTCATTACATCTTGCTTCAATAAAGGATACTCATGCCATAAATTGCCATTTCCTCATTTATTCTACATATGAACTTAATTTTTTAATGAGTGTCTAAGTGCTCCATACTGTCCATATGTTACTGCTACTGACTTGAAACAGGTGTGACATATGCACAATATTTAACACTCCATTTTGTCTGTTAATTATTACCACATTTGGATAATGAAGTACCTTGTTGTTTGATACATCCAATGTCAGCCAATGCATATGTTTGGGTCATCCAACAGGGTTCTTGCCATAAAAACCTTTTGGAATTCTCTGAAACAATGTTCAATCCAGCCTCGTTAATCTCACTTCTAAAATGTACATAACTCTTTTCTGTTTGACTGCATATTCAAAATCTGAAAATATATGCTCATTTCAAATGCTGCAACATCTTTTTGTCACAGTTGTAATCTTTTCTGCTGATACAGAATTCTCAAAAGTTATTTCACAAAATAATCTGCCCCAAATGAACTAAAACTGCCAACATTTCCACTAAAAACTCTGACGGCAAACAGTCTTGTCACAAATATCATACTTGTTAATTGCAGTTCATTCTTTAATCTGCATAGTTACCACTGGGCACCTCCACCTGGAAGCTTCTGTTGCTACTTTCTCAGTCTGCATATCATCTCCGTTCTTTCTTACCACCACTTAAAATGGACAGCTTTCTCCTTCGTTTTCACCATCTCCATGTAACAGCTGCACAATACAAATAGCATCCACATCCACAGTTCATTGTAAATAAATAGTAGTCTATTGCTACACTTCCTAAGCCCATACCCTTAAAATCAGCAGTTCTGCTGACTGACCATGTCTGTGTTTGCTTCTTCTTCTGTTCTATCTTGGACCCTATCTCTGCATACTACTACCTACCATCTGAAGCCAGCAGCACCATCATCATCTGTATTCAGCTCAGCTGCATTCTGTGCAAGCTACCCAAGCACCCCTCAACCAGCAGTGGTCCCAGGTTACTTTTCTTGCCAGGGCACAATAACAGCATAGTAGCTAGCCTGTGTGGGTAAGGCAGGACATGTAATAAAAAAACATCAAAATACCATAGCAATAAAGTAAAGAATATATAATATGTGATAATTCACCAGTAATCCATTGTTAAAAATGAAAGACTATTTCCCTATGGGAAAAAGTAGTTGTCACAGTCTTATAAATCCTGGCAATGTTCACAACACAAACAAAACTACTAATTTCTTGTGCCCAAGGATTGTGGTCTGTATGATGGTAGGTGTACTACAGTGTAACAAGTCAAGGGTGTAGCTGCCAATACAACAGAGGTGGGAAAATGTCATGGACAAACTTTTGTGCCTCAGTAGAAAAAAATATATCATTGACCCAAATTCAAGAACAGAAAGTCAGAAGTATTATGCTCTGTATGGCAAAGTAAGGAAATATTTCTAAACAAATGCAGCACAGTTTGCCAACATTCAAGATAAAACACATATCTTCCCGATGCCGACACTGCTGAATAGTAAAGTAGTTTAAACATCTGTTAAAAGGTCCGAAGTAGAATCAAAAGTGGGCAGTTAACAGCTTATAGATTGCAATGACAGGTTTAACACCTCAAAGAGAATGTTGTAGAAGATTTGTCAGTACTTGGACTACAAATTGGGAGCCTTAAAACATGCCGTTCAGCTAGTTTATTTGTTAACATTTACAATGACTGTTGATGAGGTAAAAGATGCTCTGAAAACACAAATCAGAGTAACTGAAACAAAAAGAGTTACAATGAAAATGGGTTCCAGAAGCTGTGACTCAGACTAGTGTCATTCTATTTTCAAGAAGTTAAAAAATACTTATATTTACTTATTTCTAGCATGATGCATATAAAGTGGTTTGAAGTGGATTGTGGGTAAAAAAATAAAAGATAACTTTACAGTAGCAGGAACATTGAGATATAATAACCATAACTACTTAATGATTCTAATGCCTTACAATATTCAGAGTACAAAGATATGATGAAATAACTGATATATAGTGGCAGCCTTCATTTATTTATTTATTTGTTTGTTTGCTTATACATTTTGTTGACCAGGATAGTCTCATTAGGCAAAGGCCTTTTTTCAAGGCAGACCCAGTTTGGTATTCATACTTACTAGAGTCAAACTGACACGAGTTAAAACCACAAAAAATATATATTATAACTAATAATGAACTCTTGAAACAAAAAGACTGTTGTAGCAGGAAAAAAGGAACACATCTGACACTGCTGTTAAAGTTCGATTTGGGCTGATCATTACACATAATTCAATAGAGGTCCTGCCAAGAGTTATGGAGATGGTATTGAAAAATAACTATGTCTTCTCTGAAGATGAATACTTCAAACAGACAAAGGAGGTAGTCATGGGGGTTTCTTCAGCCCCAGTGTTTGCAAACATCTTTCTATGGATTTGGGAGACAAAGTTTATTTTTCATTCTGCTTACAAAAACTCCATTTATCAGTATTATCAATATTTGTTTGACATTCTTATCTTATAGGATGATGATTTAGAAAAAATACCACATTTTTTAGAAATATTCATATTACAACCACCTTTTTATATTTTACCCACACTATAGATATTGATAGTTACAATTATCTTACTATACACGTATACAAAAACAAACAGGAAAGTGATATGAGTCATCAGTCTACAGGAAGTCCACTTTCTCAGACAGTTTCCTACATTTTAACAGCAATCACCCCTTTTGGCAGAAATGGAACTTGGACAAGGGCCAAATGATTAGGATATCTAGATGGGTCACTGAGGATGGGTGTTTCATTAAAGAACTAGATAAAATGAAAACAATGGTTAAACAAAGGAAATATCCAGTATTTTTATTAGAAGAACAGGGATCTCTAGTTTTAAGAGACAGGAATACGCACTACGCCCCCTTTTGTGGAATCCTGACTTCCAGAGCAAAACAAGATAGCATGACTTTGACACTGGGATGACCTGTGTTATAACTTTTCATCAAAATTCCCCTGCCATAAGGAATACTATAGAAAAAACCTGGAGCCGTGTGTTTGAGGCATTTAACCTGAACAATAAAGTCAGTCCAACACCTAAAACAGTGTATAAAAGGGGAAGAAATATGAAAAACTTGTTTGAAAAGAAAAGGAATGTCAAGACTAGGCATGTTAAATTAGGAAAGATGACAAAATGTGGGCCTTGCAAACAGTGCAGGTTCATTTATGAGACTACGAATATAGTAATAGGTAATTTCAATAAAGTGTTTCCTATACCAGGAAATTTTGATTGCAACACTAGAGGCTGGCTTAATGTGGCTACTTGTATGTCATGTTCTGCCTTTTACATAGGAAAGATGGAAAATCATCTACAAGAAAATAATCTACCAACATCTCTATGCCATTAAAAAGGACAATTCTAATGCTTTATGCAGACATGCTAGCAATTGTTGTAACTTTAAGAAGTGTGTTTTTGAATTCTAGAAATGGTGGCAGTAAGCAGCAGAGGTGGAAATCGGTTGGCTTGTTTAGAGTTCAGGGAAGTATATTGACATATTTTACTTAATGCCACTCAATCACCAGGAATTAATGACAGGATTTCAATAAGTAGATTGTTATCTTAAAAGCTGACAAAATATAATTAGTTGATAGGGAGAAATATTAATTTAACATTTATAAAATGTACATGTGCTTATGATGACATTATTACTTACTAACTATTTATTTATACACTTTTTGTACCTTATGGATGTAAAGTATATTGTTCTCAGTACTCAATTCTGTTTTATCTTTTGCGTGACTCTACCTTTAAAAAACTATGTTTTTAATTGATAGTAGTTTTTGATAGGATACGAGTTCATATTTAAATGGGAACAGGTATAATTGTTTTTATTTCATGAAGTTCCAATTAAAAATTAAAAGAAATAAAAAAAAAACACACTTTAACAGCAGTGTCAGAAGGGTTTCCCTTTTTTCCTGCTACAACAGTCTTTTCATTTCAAGAATACTTGCTAGAGGAAATGTGGCCTGGGTGCCAGGGAACTTCTACTCTTTTTCATGTGGTTATGCTCTTGTTCCTAGTGCAAAGGCACATGGGAATAGCAGCATAACGGAGAGGGAGAGAGCACCAAATGGTGGGAATAGAGCTAAGAACCTTTCATGTTCTGCAGGCATTTTGGGAAAAATAATGAATGAGAAAGTGATTGTCGGTGCCATTTTTGCTGATGGTATTTTGAACAGTGTTAGATGCAGAAATAGTCAGGCCCCGGGATTCCGCAAGCTCTGCATGGCATGCAGGAATAGTGCAAAAGCTGCTGGAAACAATATGGCTGCTGAGAGATCCGGGAACAAACTCCTGGGACATGCACGAGTGCTCCTGCACTACTCCTGCATGGACACAGCTCCTGTATTCTAATTACCCCATTTGCAGGTGAAATCCATGCAAATGAGGTGAATTACCGATCCAGGAAGCTGGCAGCCATCCGTGCAGGAGTAGCGTAACCTGCAGAAATGCATTCGGCTAGTAAATGAGTACATTTCTGCAAAGTACAAAACAGAGCCATGACAGCTCTAAATAAAGGGTGTATATAATATGGAATGCATTCCAATGGGCAAATATATGGCCATTGGCATGGAAAATAGTTGCAAAATAACAAAAAGTAACTTTTATTTTTTTGGCCGATTTGGCTGTTTAAGCATAGGGCAGCGGCGTGCAAACGGGATTGGCCCAAAAATAAAACTAAACCCTTGAAAACAGCTTTTTAGGCAAAAATCACAATTTTCCATTATAGTCAATGGCAGGCAGAAGGCAACAAGGCCACTGAATAGTGGTTGCTAAGGGGTTAGGCTCATTGTCAGACTTGTAACTAGGCATTAGCAGTCAATTCTACTGCAAATGAGGGGAATGATACTGAATCACGGATTTCCCCTCATTGCTAGCCAACACCCAACCGTGTAGGTGCAGGAAAACCATGGTGCAAGCCTAAGAGTTAGCTGACATCATAGAGGAGTGTGTCAGGCATATTGTAAGCTTATTGGAGCTTTGTGGCTCGGGTTTGCCCTTAGCTTAGCAGAGCTAAGGAAGGGGGTGTGACTGAAGCTGCCTAGCAGTGTTTACATTGCCTAAACGGGTGTGAGCGCCGCACACCAGGTTTTAAAGAAAAAAAAAAAAAAACAGGAAATAGCACCTCCGTTCACATCTGAGCACTGTGTATGTGCGGCACGCCTCGGGGCTTAAACAGGAAGGCAATGGGAAGGGAAAACAGCAGTAGGAAGGTAATCAAGGAGAACTAGCATAGCTGGTAGGTAAAATGTATCAGAATCAGCCAATTACACAGGCAGCAGCCCAGCCCAGCACACTAATATAAACTATGCAAACACCTTTCCCTCTGGTTTTTCCCACAAATTCTACACCACCTGTGTACACAAATGGGGAAATTTTACCTAACAAAAAAATGATAGGGGCTGCATTTTCTCTCATAAATCAACATGTGGAAGAGGCTGAGGGTGGTGAGGATGGGAATGCTGATGACCAACCCACAGTGAGGAGAAGGGGAAGAGTGTACAGTACCAGGGTAACCTACCAGGGGCTACATGAGCTGGAGATAGTAGAATGCTTTTGGGTGGACAGGGACCTCCTACAGCAAATTGTTGAGCTGTGCTGGCCACACCTCACACATGGAACCAACAGACAGGAACCCATCCCAGTGAATTCCAAGGTATGTGTAGGTTTAAAAATATTAGCCACAGGTACCTTCCAAAGGCCAACTGGGGATATCATGAGGATCTCACAGGCATCAGCATACAGGGTACTCCACAAGTTCCTGGATGCCATTTCAGCACATGCTGGTGAGCACATATATTTCCTCAACACTATGAGGCGTTGACCAGCAATATGTGCTTCTTCCACCAAATAGCAGAATACCCTGAGGTAGTGGGTGCTATAGACTGAACGCACATACACATCAAAGCACCACCTGGTGAGCAGAGTAGAGTCTACATAAACCGCAAGAGCTTCCCCTCCATCAACTGCCAGGTCATCTGCGATACCTAGGGCATTATAATGAATGTGTGTGCTGGCAGCCCTGGAATCTATCACGAATCCCACATCTGGCATATGACGAAACTGTACCAGAGATTTGCCAATGGGGACATCCCATGTGGCCACCTAGTGGGAGATGGTGGTTACACACTGGAGCCGTGGCTGATGACACCCATCAGAAATGCACACACACCCAAACAAGAACTCCATAATGAGGCACATGCACAGACCAGAATCATAATAAAGCATGTGTTTGTGATGCCCAAGTCACTGTTCTGGTGCCTGGACATATCCGGTGGAGCCTTGCAGTACTCACCAGCTACATGTACCCAGATTGTCATTGTATGTGCCATGCAACACAATATGATCCTGAGGAAACAGCTGCAGCAAGAACAGCATAGGGCAGGGCCACACAGCCCCCCATCATTGCCAAGGCCAGCACAGGCACAGAGTGACTCAGAGGAGAAACAACCTGAGCCTGCCCCAGTAGGCAGAAGGAGCTGTACCCAGTATGCCCTAGGCCTTGGCAAAGAGGCAATGCATAGCACATACACTGACACGGTAGGAACCTAGGGAATGACACCTCACTCCAACTCACACATACAGTAAAAGGGATGCCAAACATGACACTACCTGTGCTTAACCATGTATAGGGAGTGTACGATGTGCATCCGGCATAGTCAGCCCTCCAGTACCATCCTCAATGCTGGCACAGCCACAAGGTAAGTCATGCTCACTATCAATTGCTGAATGTAGTAGTATGTTCTGCTACCTGTATCTATGGTATGGATGTGAGCATGTTAGAGAATCGGGTGGCTGAATGGGATGGCAGCAGATAGTAGACACCTATATCGGCAGCATGAAATCCTTAACAAATACTGGTGTCAACATAATAGGCAGTACTAGATAATGTGACAAAACCCACTGCAGGACATGTGGTGGGCCAAATGTGTGTCCATAGAACACACACATGCATGTCACTGAGGCTCACATACCCAACAACAGTCTCAGCTAGCAGGACAGGTGCAGACAAACACAAAGAAAGGCTGTGACAAGGCCTCAGCTTGATGGCTATGGAGAACAGCCCCCCTCCAGACCTACACAGAGAGACTACAACAGATCAGGTAGTGGGAAGTTAATTCTGAAGGGTAAGAAGTCTGAAACTGAAATGTAGGTCAATAAAACCTAAGAGCTGTAGTACACTGATATGCCTCTAGTCTGCATGATAGGTCAGAATACAGAATGAAATGGAGTACCTGAAATACCAGTACAGTCATAGCAAATGTTTACCGTTGCCAGGTGTGCCCCCCCACACAATCCTATGTAGAAATGTAGTAACATGTATGTGTAGGTATAATAACAGTGGAACACAGATTACCTGAGCTGGCCAAAGTAGCAGTATAGATTGTAGCACATGTACAATATGCAAGGCTCTGTCTGTTAGGTTGTTGTGTGTTGTATACTGTGTGAAAGTGGTCAGCATGTAGGCATGGAGGGTTGTGTCCTGGTGGCCATTGGCTGGTACTGTTGATGACAGGGCCAAGTTCTCACAACTGCAGTGCCAAACACAGTGCATCCCAGCAAGACACAATCCAGCAGTAATCCATAATAATTTTTCGGATGTAATATATGTCACCATCTGAAAGATGGACATGTCATGAATGTGGGCCCAGACATACAAACAGTACACAGGTGGAAGTACCCTAGACAGAGAGTGTATAAAATGTTACTGTCAAATGGACACACCTTTGGAATTGTACATACAGGTTAGCAGCACATTAGATGGCTGTGTAGTATGGAATACTGATGTAGTCTGGCCAAACACTGGCAGACCACAAAAGGGACATGTATGAAGTACTGAGAAACTGCTGATATCCCTGCACAAGCCAGCATAAGTGGAATGCCCCACATATATCTGTGAGTCAGCTGCAAGTAGCTTCCATAGCACACATGCACCCAGCTCACCCCACCATCAGCCACAGGCACCTCACAGGTCTTATCCCTGCTGTGGGAATGAGTACAATATGACCCCACCTCTGTATGGGAATAGCCACAGAATGCAGCATGTTGAAGAGGTGTCCCATGCAGGTGTGTCCCTAGCTGTAAGCAGGACCCTGCCTGCATCTACACCAATGGTTCAATAAGGACAGAAACAATTGGCATTAACACCTTGCACACCTACCTTGTCACTCCAGGGGAATATAGTAGCTTGCAGCCTGGGACTGTAGGAGTGACACAATGCACTGGGCTGCTACAGATGGCCTGCATCACTACCAAATGGCTTACAGTCCTCTGTCAAAGGCCTGTGTCTCACCTGTACTGCCAGTGTATGTTATCTCATGGACTCACACATGACAACATAACACAGTCCAAAGAACACAAATGCAAGGCCATGCCAACAAATCCCAGTAGCATGTCCACCATGTCCTACTGCATGAACTGTGGACAAACCTCTAAATACTGCTAGGATTAAGTGATAACTATAGGGACACTTATCAGATAACATCTGCATAAAGTTCGGAAGAGGATAGAATAACGGGGGGTTAGAAGCATGAATGCCATGGAGTGTGTGAAGTCTGAAACTCAGATGTGTGCACATACTATCCCTGTCTGCAAACACACAGGAATGGGTGGCTACAAACCTGCTCGTAAACCACAACATGAAGGAGTAATGACCAGAAATATAAGCCCTGCCTCTGGGTAACCTTTGTGAATCTGTACAGCTGTGAGGTATGGCCACAGCAGGATATGGCCATACTGTCACATCGATGGATGTACACGCATGTGATCCTCAGCCACCACAGTACCAAGGTAATGAACCATTTACACAGACCCATCAGTAAGTGTCTGCAGCTCCCCCCTCCAGAATGGCATGCTTGTGCAAGAATATGTAGGCTGCAGACCACAATACTGGACTCAGCTTCATTCATCTTGTGTTCCCCAGGAAATTACAGCAAGCAAATATCTATACCTGTCAGTAGTTGATGACATAAAGCATCACAGTGTAAAACAGTACATATGTCTGAATATCTCTGCTAACACCAAAACCATGTAGCAGAAGCAGCACAAACACAATTAGTTACAGTATCCCACTATCCTTTGTCCATTGTGACCTCATATTTTCAACCGATCTACATATATCCTGCAGAAACAGGTTGCTAGCTGTAGGTGTAGAACACAAATGCCTGCACTGGAGTACAAGCTACCTGGAATGGATTCACACATTCAGTACAGAAGGTCATACTGGGCATGCTCCCACACTTAGAGAAACAAAGCCCATGTCTGACAACAAAATACTGAAAGGTCATACTTGGCCTGCTTCCACACTTACAGAAATGAAGCCCATGTCTGGCAACAACAATGGACTATACATATCTGTCAGTCGCAGATATTTGTGCACACACTCCACATAGCACACCAATCATTCTTTGCACACACATCAGATAGGAACACACACATATATCCAAGGACAACAGAGTATAACAAGCCAAATATACACATACATAGATGTGTGGAATAGAGTGACATACAGTGACAAAAAACTTCCCATTATGAGGCCTTTCCCACCCAGCACACATCCAACTGGTCAATACCACATGATGTGCAAGTGTTTATCACTGTATACATTTGCTTCTGGTGTCCTTCAGCACTATAGTGTCTGTGGTGCTTGTGATAACTGTGTAACATGACTGTACAAGTTATTGCTCATGTAGCAGTTGTATACATGTTCTAGTTAAATGTAAACCTGTGTGTGACTAAGTGTTGTGTGTGTGCTTCCAGATGAATGGTTTATGGCCCATTCACACACACTGCACTCCCCATTGCCCTACTTTGGCAAGCCTGCTGATGTCATTCACCTTGCAAAACACCTTTGGAGAAAAAGTAACCCTGTAAGCTCTGTGGTGCGTGCTATAACTGTGTAATGCTAAAGGGTGATGTTCTAGTTAGGTAGGAGTTCTAATCCCAGACATGGCAACTGTGAGACTCTGTGTGTGTTTGGTTGTGTGCATGGATCGATGCTTTTGAGGCCATTCACAGTCACTACACTTTCCATTGGCCTACTTTGGCAATCCTGCTGATGTCATTCACCTTGAAATATACCTTTGCAGAAGGGCTAGCCATATAAGCTCTGTGGCATCTGCTATAATTGTGTAATGCTATAGTGTGATGTACTAGTTAGGTAGGAGTTCTAATCCCAGACATGGCAACTGTAAAACTCTGTATGTGTTTGTTTGTTTGTGTAGGGATCAATGCTTTGGAGGTCATCCACAGTCACTACACTTCCCATTGCCCTACTTTGGCAAGCCTGCTTATGTCATTCACATTGAAATACAGCTTTGCAGAAGGGCTAACCCTGTAAGCTCTGTGGTGCATGCTATAATTGTGTAATGCTATAATGTGATGTACTAGTTAGGTAGGAGTTTTAATCCCAGACATGGCAACTGTGAAACTCTGTGTGTGTTTGTTTGTCTGCGTAGGGATCAATGCTTTTGAGGCCATTCACAGTCACTACACTTTCCATTGCCCTACTTTGACAAGCCTGCTGATGGCATTCAGCTTGAAATACACCTTTTCAGTCAGGCTAGCCCTATAAGCTCTGTGGTGTGTGTTATGACTGTGTAATGCTATAGTGTGATGTACTAGTTAGGTAGGAGTTCTAAGCTCCATGTGTGTGTGTGTGTGTGTGTGTGTGTGTGTGTGTGTGTGTGTGTGTGTGTGTGTGTGTGTGTGTGTGTGTGTGCGTGTGTGTGCTTGTTTGTCTGTGTAGGGATCAATGCTTTTGAGGCCATTCACAGTCAATACACTTTCCATTGCCCTACGTTGGCAAGCCTGCTGATGTCATTCACCTTGAAATACACTTTTGGGGAAAGACTAGTCCTATAATCTCTGTGGTGTGTGTGATACATGCAGTACACTGTAGTAACAATACATAGCTAGGTAGGGGGTTGAATCTGGGCACTGTCAAGTGTGTGTGTGTGTGTGTGTGTGTGTGTGTGTGTGTGTGTGTGTGTGTGTGTGTGTGTGCGTGCGTGCGTGTGTGTGTCTGTGTGTGTGTGTGTGTGTGTGTGTGTGTGTGTGTGTGTGTGTGTGTGTTTGTTGGCAGTATCCTGTGTGGAGGTAGCTGTGATTGTGTAATAACATGACTCATCGTGAGGCGGGTTTTGCAAATCTCTTATATTGAGGACCTATTATATGTCACAATGTCCACCTTACAAGGACAACAGATATCAAACAGCAAAGAGGGTGGTGTAGACGATCCATATGTCTACATGTAAAATTATGGATTGGGGAACAATATAGACAACCCTTGTGTAACCCAGAGAACACGCTCCACCCATTTGTCATACACAAACACACTTGGCTAGGCAACAGCCACTATGTTGGCAGTTCCCTGCATACTGCCCACAGATAGTAACCACGGTGTGATTGCAGTGGACTACAGAGGACATGGCACCCTGTTCCATCCCTACAATAGGCAAATAATTGCTTACAGTGGTCCTTTGCTATGTTCCCCACTGGACGCCTGCAACAACTGTAGAGTCAGCAAATGTAACCCACTAAGGACATACCATGCCTTATACGCATGCCCTGTATGGACAGATGCCACTAACACCAGTGAATACCTGTGTCATGCTGTTAATGTAGGTGCAGGATCAACCTCAGTTCCATAGCCAGCTCTCACCACATGAGGTCAGGAATGCCACATCAGATGACAACAACTGTCCACACAACATGCCCCAGACACCCCAGGTACACTTCCACATGTCACAGAACATGCATGTGGGACATGTGCACATCACAGACACTGTCCATGTTATGGAATATAGAACACATACATGGCAAGCATTGCACAGCACTGGCCGCCCACAATAGTAATCCAGATGAGTGGATGATTAATACAATACCCACCTGTGTGGGCCAATCCAGGTACTACACCCCTGAGCCACACTGCAGATCATTGTCATGTGGCCTGATGCCAAGGTATACCCTTTGTCTGACCTTGTACAGCCTTCTGGCACAGTCAACCACTGCACACCTCTGAAGCAATGAACCCATGCATGTCAGTACTGGCAAATCTGTGTCTGTGTGTGTGTGGAGTTAATGATTTGAAAGCCATTCACACTTACTACACCTCCCATTGCCCTGCTGAAGCAAGCCTTCTGATGTCAGTCACCTTGATATACCATTTGCCCATATATCAGCCTGATAAACTCTGTGGTGCATGTGATACGTTTGTAATACTGTAGTGTAGCAAGCTAGTTAGTTAGGAATTCTAATCCTGATCCTGCCAACTGTGATAGTGTGTGTGAGTCCCTGAGAGAGTGTGGTTGTGTCTTCCTTGACACCTGCTTTTATGGACAGGCACATGTACTACACTTACCTTATCCCTCCTTTATCACTGTTGCTGATGTCATTCACCTTTGAAGATACCTCTGGACAGCTCTCCAACCTGTAAGCTCTGTGGTGCATGCAATAACTGCATAACAATGTAACAGCAATACATGGTCAGGCAGGGGTTTGAAACCCTGTACTGGTAAGTGTGTGACACAAACAAACTTAGCTCTTACTCTCCTACCCCCTTCCTTTGTTACTTTGTCACTGTCTGTCTCTCTCACTCCCTCTCTGGTGGATGTGGAAAGGTACACCTGCTTTGCTTAGGCAGCAGCTTGTGTTTTGTAAGTGATGCTCATGATCAACGGATGGCTTGTGCACGAATTGCAGTCGCCCAGTAGCTGAGTGAATGTGGAACAGCTGTGGTAACATTCTCATAGCCAATTGGATGGAAACACACTCCTATAACTAGGACCATCATGTGGATGTTGGCCCTTTTGATTCACTGTGAGCAGGACTTCATGTTGGTGTTTGGCAAACAGCATCACAGAGGGTAGTGGGATATACCTCTTACAACATACACTGTGGAGACAGGCCACCAAACAGGAGGGGCATGCTCCAGACACGAGGACAGAATGAAAGTCTTGCTCTTATACATTTGAAGTAATGTTGGTTTAACAGGGTTTTTGTGGATATGGCTGGTCTACATGCTTTAATACCTGTCATGACAGTGTTATGTGGTTGAGGAAACTCTCTCCTGTAGGGCTATCTGCAGACTGGCCAGTGTTTGGAGACTTATATGTGTTGCGTTACTCACAGATGTCCTGTCTTTAGAAATGCAGTAGCTTACTCTGAAGATTGCAGTCAGTACATGGTGACGGCCATGTGAGTTACTGACTTCATATCCCTCAGAAGACATATGTTACAATAAACCCTGTTACACCAGTAAATGTATGAGTTTATCATAGCAACATGTCAATATTGGCCCTGTGTTTGTGCCTCCAGCCACAACTCTGTCAACCTTTGTACATATGTCATGCAGTAAGAGGTGCATATGTTCAGTGCACCATTATTTACTGACATCATACCTGATAACAAGCCAATGAGATAGACTGCTAGACATGTTATGTATAGTAGGGATTATATTTGAGGACAAAACCTGGATATTCTGTTGTAGTGTGTACAGTAGTGAGGTCTGTGTACTTATGGTGATTGTTGACAGAGTTTGTATTGTGAATATGTACCTTGGCCTGTGTACAGATTTTGTCATTGTTCTTGGTCCTGTTCTAGCTGATGTTACATGCTGCTCCAGTGTATGTTACCCTATTGGCGTACAAGTTTGTAGGGCCAAACTCACACATATCCCATACCACAGTCAGGCATCAGAATACACTGTGTATTGGCCCATTATATGTAGGGTTAGTGTGTGAGTGGCACATATGAGGATGGTGTTGATCACACATTCCATATACTGTAATATTAAGCACGCTTACCATATGTGGTTGTGGCTGTGTTCAGACTGGTTCTGGGTATGCGCTTTCACACAGGTGTCTGTTACTCCATGCTGTTACATGCCTGCAGAGCCTGCTATATTTGCAGGTACATGTGTATTCCCCCATAAGAAATTTAGGCCAGTGTTGTGGCAGTCTGCCTGTAGTTTGCACAGTGCTTTGTAACATGCCTAGCAGCTCATTGTACTTACCCAGTGTGATGTTATGTCCAGATATTTGTCAGATGTACTCCTGCCGGGCCACTATAACTGTTGTGTATTTCTGACAAAGCAGTGGGATGCTGTACAGATGTATGTCACTAATTAGCGGGTACTATGTGGGCTTCTGACCTCTGCTCCTCTGGTTATTATGTGTCAGGACAGACAGGAGTGTGTGAATGCATAAACTGTGTGAGCATATCTATTACAGGATTTATGTGATATCCCCATTTACATGGCTGTAAACATCCACTTTGTCAGCCTTGGTCCACACGTCCAGCAGTAAGGGGTTCTGTGTATACCTCTGGACTGACCAGAGTGTGTCAGACTGTCCACAGTTATTGGTCAAATCTCTCCTGTATTCCACAGGATCATTACTGTGATTTCTATGGTACTACACTATGATGATCTTATGATGTCTGTCAGTAACTGATGGCGTACAAGTCAATATCAGATGTGACTTCCCACACAACATTTCTGTTAAGACAACCCCTGTTACAGTAGCAACAGTCTACATTTATACCTGCAATACTTACATGACATACCCTTGCACTAAGAGGTTGCGACTATTGGTGCTGAGGTTTGACTCCACTACATGTTCTGGACATATGTTAAACATATATATATATATATATATATATATATATATATATATATATATATGGATTCACTTTATAACCTTGAATTACTGAAATGTCGAATTTCAGTATCTCAAGACTATAAAACCGAATCCACAAAACACAGACACAAAAAAAACGAGAAAGTCAAAAAACCGAAAAAAAACGCACACACACATAAGCAGGGGGGCAAGCCCCCCTGCACCCCCCATGTGGGGGGCTGCACCCATCTACATCCACACACGGCACTGTGCACTATCAAAACACAATCCCGGACATTAAGCAGCGTAAGGTCATAACCGCGAATTCGACATATATTCAAATTCACGATTATGAGCTTTCGCTATTTTTAACATTCGGCTTTATAGCCTCGAGATAATGAAATTCGACATTTCAGTAATTTGAGGTTATAAAGTGAATCCATATATGGATATATATATATATATATATATATATATATATATATATATATATATATATATATATATCATCGTCACCTTCTTTTGGCTGTTCCCATTAGGGGTCGCTACAGCCGGTCACCTGTTTCCATTTCTTCCTGTCCTCTGCATCTTGCTCTGTCACACCAACCACCTGCATGTCCTCCCTCACCACATCCATAAACCTTATCTTAGGCCTTCCTCTTTTCCTGTTACCTGGTAGCTTCATACTTAGCATCTTTTTCCCAATATACTCAGCATCCCTCCTCAGCACATGTCCAAACCAACGTAATCTTGCCTCTCTGGCTTTGTCTCCAAACCTTCCAACCTGGGCTGACCCTCTAATATACTTATTCCTAATCCTGTCCACCCTCATCACACCCAGTGCAAATCTTAACATCTTTAACTCTGCCACATCCAGCTCAAAATCCTGCCTTTTTGTCAATGCCACTGTCTCCAACCCATATAACATAGCTGGTCTCACTACCCTCTTGTAGACCTTCCCTTTCACTCTTAAAGGTAATCATCTGTATATGTATATCCATATGTGTAAACATGACTGTTGTATATACCTTCCCAGATGTATCACACTGTATTTATCTGATATGTGTATATTTAGATATAGCAACATACGTGATTCAACAGTAATATCACTAACAAGTACTACACAATTGTAGAAGTCGTAGCAGTTGTTCAATACTATTCATTATGTGTACTGACCGATATATTGGAAAAAACAACAAATGTCTTCATAACTGTGATGGTTTAGTGGTTAACTGCTTTGAATATAGTGTTCAGGGTCCTGGGTTCAAGATCTGCAAGGGCTGTTTATTTTGTTGCTGGCCGAACAAGTGCTGTTGGATACAAAGTGGTTAAGGCAGTTTTTGAGCAGCTTTAAGTGGGTTTGTGTGGTTTTGCATGGCTGTAAGCACTGCCAATGTACGGTTAAATGTACAGGCACTTAAACTGTGTAAGCTTCGCTTACCGATGTGCAAATATGCTTAGCATTTATATTGCAGAAATGCTGAAACCTGCTAAGCATGACTCAGTCCTGGTAACCAGTGCTCACATTCTGGTCTGATAAAATAGCAGGGTAATGACATCTTTAATAAGTGTATTACATTCCATGTACATAACATTCATCTATGTGCTGTCATCACAGTAGCAAGGAGTGTGAATCTACTGTCTGGGACACCTGAGTATATATGGCTTGTACAACACTCTTTTCTGTTTGAATGTGTTACATACATGGGTAGTATCCCAGGTTATATGCAGTCACACTGGCATATAGTGTGTCATTACATTACTGCTGTTGACAGTGCTTTCCCAAGTAAGAGTAGATTGCAGATTGTAATACTGGAACCAAGCACCCCTGCATGCAAAGATGGACTCTCCTTACAGTCATGTTCTTGGTGTGTGAGCTGTGTCTCATTAAATACTTCCTACTGAATATTGATCTGACATTTGGATATTGACTGTAGACTACTGTGTGTATAGGACATGTCACTGAGGGCTGCTGTCATGTAGTAATGACATACCTATCGGTGTGAGATGTCTGTCTGTCAACACATTCATCCTAATGCATAACCAGTTGGCTAGCTGATGTCTGTCTGTCCTCTGCACAGATGTGCAGGTGTCAGGTATCCATATTCACTGCTTACAGGCAATCTATACTTGACTGACACTGACATGTCTGCCCAGCTGTGTTATGAATGCCACAGCTAGGAATCCATACCCTGTATGCACCACATGTCATGGATACCACAACTACACTACCACAGTCAACAGAACATGCTTGGGTACAGTTCTCCAAGACAGACACTGACCATGTTATGTAATACATGTTGCATACATGTCAACTGGAGCACCTCACTGGCCCTCTGCAAGAGACAACCAGATGATTGGATGTTGCATGTAACTCTCACCCTGAGGATCACCCCTGTGGTATCTGTTGATAGATGACCTGCTGGCACATGGCAGGTGGCATGATGCCACTGTACACACATCCCTTACACTTCCCATCTCTCCATGGATAATAGCCTGGTACACACCTATGAACACCTGCACCGATGTACCCCAGTACTGACAAATGTGTACATGTGGATTACTGAGAACAACAGTGTCTGTGTGTTTGTACACCTGTAGTTAATAATACCCTGATGCCCTTCACACCCACTGCACCCCCCATTGCCATAGTTAGATGTGGCTGCTGCTGTACTGGACATTACATGTACCTTGTTGCACTCTTCTCCCTAAGGGCTACCTGTGGCTTGCAGTACCAGCGCAAGACTGTTGTACAAATGGGTTGATAGGCATGGTTCTGGCAAGTGTGTGTATGTGTGTATGTGTGCATGTGTGTATATGTGTAGGATACAACATTCTGAGGCCACATTCTCCTAATACAATACACCTTGCTACACAGTATTAGGAATAGTGATGTTGCTGATCATAGGAGAGCCATGGCAATGCAACACCCTACTATCCCTGTGGCATGTGCATTAGACGCATATCCCTGTAGTAGCACTCTTGGGATAGATAAGGGGTTGTATTGCAGCCCTGGTCAATGTGTGATGGTGGGTATGTCAGAGTGTTATCATGGGTCTCAGTGCATACAATATCCACTATGGGGAGTGGGTGCTGGGTATACTGTCATTACACCATGTCCCATGTTCCACTGTATGGAGACCACTGTCACCATCAACCATACAGGTAACTGATAACACTATCAAGCCCAGTTAGGCATGTGCTGTGTGCAACTTATCTGTAATAGAATGGACACACTAACAATGTAGGCCCAGGTCTCTCAGATGTGTGTATGACTGTTATGTTGTCTGTCAATGTGTATATGACAGTATGTCACATTATGCATTGTCCATAAACAACCAGTACATCCCCCATTACCATACTGTACAGGCCTAAGGATGTTCTTCGTGTGACATGTAACTTGGAACACACCTCATCCTAAAAGCTGTGTAGTGTGTGCAACACCAGAGAGTGTTTCCAAATATTACACACACATCAGTAGCACTACATACCTAGGTAAAGGTTCTAGTCCCAGTGTTGCCAAGTAAGAGTGTGTGTGTGCATGTGAAGGAATCTACTTCCGTTTGCAGAATATACATGTCCCAGGAGGTAATCTGTCTGAGAACTGCCTGGCAAATGCTAACATTTCACAGGTATCATCCTGTGGAAATACATTCCATCACAACTAGTGGCAGATGTGTAAATGCCCTCTTCCCCATTGTATAGGTGTACAGCGATATGGGGCTGGTATATATAGCTGGGGGTGGCTCATGTGGACACAGCCACCATCGTTGCAGTTACTGTTGAGTGTATCTCCCCCCTGTTTAGCTGGCTGTAATACTGTACAGTTCATGTTAACAGGTTAAGTAGCTGTCTATCACACTATCTGTGGTTCTGCAGCACCTCTTACCCTCCAAAGGGTAGGGCTGTGCCACCCACATCAGCACACCTATGTTTACCGAGATGAGGTTTGCACTACATTAGGGAAGGGGGCATATACCTTGCCAGTACCATCTTCAATGACATTACACTAGCAGACTGCTTATTTCCCAATGTGTTGTTATGCCTATTCTATCTTGGTGGAATTACATAGACTAAAATGGGTTCCTTGCACAGGTACATACATCTATGTGTACAGTATTCTCTGTGTATTGCATCAACACCAAAGCCTCTATGTATGTTATACACAAACATGTGGTGTATACCACACAGTACACTTACCATGGTCCACTGTAGAAGGGCTGCTAACATCAGCCACCATGCACTCACCTGTATACACCATCCCCAGACCTATTGGCCATGTGGCACATGCAGTAACTGTTATACAGACCTGTGACTTGTTTTCACCTGTACCCAGGATATGGCACCACCAAGGTGTCACCACAGTGCCATACCCCTTGTAGGCTAGAACAGCACTCAGTGTTAATAACAGCTATAATGCATCATGGCTGGACAGCTACACTTCCTGACATATAAGCATTAAACTTTACTGCTGACAACATGTTGCAAAGCATTACATTGGTACACCATAGTACAGTCACACTGTGCATCAGAACCATATTAGCCTGTCCCTGCATCAATTTTATGGATGACAGGGATGTGGCACAGGTATCAGCATATGCACAGGGTGTGTTGTTGGTTTGCCAGAGTCCTAGGCTGAGCCACACATTTGACACCATGTGTGTGAGTGAGGGGGTTTAATTATTAATTGGGCTGTCGTGATGTGGTGTGTGTAGGTATGGGGTTGCACTAGCTGTGTTGGTATTGTATGTGTGCATGCATGCACACAGTTCTGCCATGTGGCTACCCTATACAGGGGTTTGTTGGAAGCTGCAGACCATACCTGGCATGGTGTGTAGTTCACTGTCTCCGGCCACAGACATGAGAACTGTGCCTGCCAGGGGTTCCACAGGCACCACCAGGTACAAGCCACGATATGGTACTCTCCCCTAATGATGACATATGTCCTATGGATCTGGGTCCCTCTTGGGACTGACCAGAGCCACGTGCATGTGGCCTGCTGTGGTGTGGTGTGGACAGTGCCCCCCTTGCAGTGCTGGGGCTAGTACTGCCATTACGGGAGTGGCTCTGTGTTCTGGCATGTCCACATTGGCCTCCAGCTGTTGGTGTTGCTGGTTTACATCCACGTGGCCGTTGCACCATTCCCACCATATGTTCGAGCACAGACATTCCATGGTTGAGGATTCCCACCATCTTACCCAACCGTCTATCCATGACCTCTGAAAAATAACAGAGGACATTTGCAAGATCACAGATGTTGTCAGTAACAGCTGAATGAGTAGCCCTCTGCAGCCTCAGAGCCTGTATGGTGTACAGTTCCATATATGCCTGCGCCTCCATGACAGCCTGAAACATGCATCTGGTGGCACCAGATATGGCACTTCTGCCAGGGGAATGATGACCAGCAGCTCTCCAATGAGCACACCTGTACATCTGCCTATGTGGTACCCCACCAGACATCCAGCTATGCTACTGTGTCCAGACACATAGGCCATAGATACCACACTGTCCTGTCCTATGCCACCAACTGCCAACTGTCCCTCAGCTATGGTCACTGGAAATGGGGTATGTGTAGGCACTATGACTGTGTCCGGGGATAGGGTAGATAACAGTGGGATGTCAAACAATGGCGCAGCTTCAGCCCCTGACAACCTCGCCTGTGCCTCGACACCTATCATCATTTTCAGTGTCTCTATGGACACCAACATCAGATTGACTCCAGGAGGGATCCTGACCCACCTCGCCACCTGTGAGGGGAAAACAAGAAATGCACTTTAAGACCTGTACATCATTGCTTAACAGTACACACGCACACACACACACACACACACACACACACACACACACACACACACACACACAAACACACACACATACACACCCTGACATTCCACCATACTACTTACCTGTCCCTGAGTTTACAGAATGTCCCTAGATTTTTCTCTTATTTTCCCCATCCTGTATCAGTCTTGAATAATTACAGTCAATAATACCAATCATTAATGTATCATTCTTCTAATTGCTGAGAAAAGTGATCACAAAACATGACCTGTTACTCCATTAACTCTTTAACTTGATTGGAATAATTTTTCAAAGACTTCCTGATGTCATCAAGTGTTCACCCTGGTTTTGTCCAGATGTCTTGAGCATGGCCCCCATATGTTATGAGCTACTACAGTCACTCAATAATGTCATGCACTGGAGTGTCATACATAACTATTGTTCAGTATATGCAAGATCTGTTGCTCTATTAACTTTTTATGTGGACTACAGTAATATTTGGAAACACTCTCTGGTGTTGCCTAGTAATTCCCCAGTGCCTCTTTAGTGCTGCATACGTGGGTATTAT
Source organism: Protopterus annectens (assembly GCF_019279795.1). Lineage (NCBI taxonomy): Eukaryota > Metazoa > Chordata > Ceratodontiformes > Protopteridae > Protopterus > Protopterus annectens. Next base: position 510,955,679 of record NC_056736.1, read on the forward strand.
TTCACCTTTCTGCTGATTGTAATTAAGAAAGTATCCCTGGTGTCTAGTTTTCTTTCCCAATGCATCTTTCATGCTGCAGACTTTATTATATATCAGGTGTCCTGCGATTACATTTCAAAAAAGTATTCCTGGTGTCTAATATGTCTGTCCATTTCCATCTACTGCACAATTTCTAAGGGAAGTTGACAGGTATGAACAACCCCACACTCACACGTGTGCATACATGAACACACACACAAACACACACACACACATGCACACATGCATTCTACATACATCAACCCCCCTCCACTCCACCAGATAGCACTTACAGACAAATACAACCCCCATACAAACACACACACACACACACACACACACACACACACACACACACGCACTTACAGGTGAGGTTGCACAAAGATATTACCCACAGACCTCTCATTACCCAACTGTCAACATGCATGACATATGGCACTCGACAGCATGCAGTACAGCTATAGTCAATCCCTGTTACCAACATTATACATCTTGGTGATGCATGGGTTGTGTTAGTAGGTGATGCCCCTTACCCTGGAACACACTGCACCCATGTACACAGTATTGCTGTGCACCTATTTGACACTCTGGCATGTACTGTGCACCATACCTCACAGGTGTACACACCATTGCTGAATGTGTATATGTGTGTCAGTTATGTTTGCTCTGCTCCTCACAACCCCTATGTGTTTGTCTGACACATACCTGGGATGATATGTGGACAGATGTAATTTGTGAATGCCTGATGTCTGATTTACAGATTTCATCATCAACAGTGCATGTATGGCCAATAAAATACAATTACACTGATAACCTTCAAACCTTACTGTGGCTATGGGGAGTGTACACACCCTTATTGATATGGCACCCTCTTCCCTAATATGCCATGGGGCCACATTAAAGCATATGTTAACATTACATGAACCTGATATGTGACATATGGCCTGTGCAATCAAATGCAGTATCACACAAATGTGTTAGTTGTGCAGATGCTGATTGAGATGCATACAATTTGTGGGTGCTTATGTGTGCACACCCTTATCATGATGGTGTGTTGCACCAACTGTTATGTGTACTACAGCAGTCACTATTCCTGGAAGGGGTACACTAGCATGGGCCATCTGCATTTGCCAGTATTTGGTCACTCTGCCCTACAAATGTCCCCCAACTCTGCATGATTGCAAGGTCAACTTATGTGCACAGCCCTTGGAGGTCACATAGTGCAGTTAGTATTGCTGTGGAGTCAGGGTTATGTCTGCCACAATTCATGACCTTGACTCTGTGCAGATACAGCTATTCTTTCCAAGCTTTGGATCTCTGCTTCAGTGCACTGTTGTGCTTCAGGATGACACCCCCTCCCCATCCTCAGCCTTTTTGCAGATGCTTGACAACTATGGCCTACGCATGTGTGTCATTTTGCAGTGTCCCAAACTCTGAACACCACGTGTACCAGCATAGTGCCTGTTAATGAATGGTAAACATACAGGTGTACAATGGCACCAGCAAGGTACAGATGGGGATGGTGGGCCAGAGGTGGGGTGAGGTGTTGGTTGTGCAGCACATGTATCTTAATTGATACTGTCTGTAGGTTTCCAACTTGGTCTTGGTACACCAGTACACATGGCAACTCATGCCTTTGGTGGACTTTTGCTGTTATGCATACACTACCAGTAGAGAGCCCTGGCTGATGTTTCCTGTAGACTACTGTCCCATCTGATTACCCTAACCCATGGGCCACATTTATGTAGAGTCCCGGCAATTGCCGACACAGGTACTGTGCATGCAGTACTTGCTAGACATTCCTACAACCCTCTCAGTGTTGTGGCATGTTACTAGACAGCCTGCATGACCAGTTTGCAAGATGTGTTGTCATCTGTCTTGGATGGCCATCTCTTTTTTTTTACATTAATCCTGTCCCATACATCCTCGCCACATACATGACTGTCTGCATTGTTTGCCATGGTGCATGCAATGGTGAGGTAAGGCTACATGTCCAACACCTGGGTGCTACCTGTTGGGTATGGGATCCATTCCATGGCTTGTAAGATGTGTGCAAGCCACGGCTGCCCCTGCTGCAGGTAAGTGGGCACATTTGATGACCAAACATCTTGGACAGCAGACCATTTCTTGGTGTGACATTGAGGATCTGTACTTGCTGGAATGTCCATACTCATGAAGAGTGCATGCTGTCAGTACCTCAAATGCTGCATCCACAATATGTTATCTGGAATGTATGCACACATATGCTTCCAGTGTTTGTGAAGATATGTATTCCCCATATTTGCTGTCCTAACAAGATTCCATATTACATATTCATTGCTCATGTTGCAGGTTGTAAGGGTTGTAGAATGCAGTAGTGTAATATGTAATATGCTGTAGTGCAGATCTGTAACAGTTGCCCTTGTAATAGTGGTATATACACTATTGTAGCACTGTATAAGGGTGATGTTTCAGACATGTCCCTACTGTAGGCCATTTGTCCCACCATTATGTTCATGTCTGTGCACACATCTTGCAATGGCAGGTTGTTAGCTATATTGCAGGACTCTTACATACACTTCAGATACACCACCATGGTGACCACTGTGATGCAGTGCACTTAACAGCAACAATAAGTGAACATGAACAGCATGCATTATGGGTAGGTATGTTAAATGTGTGCATGGAATATACCATGGTCATAACATGACCGGTGTATTGGCAAACCTAAACAAACACCATACTCACCAGCTACAGGCTGCTTTCCCGGAGGCATACCAGAGGGACCTACATAGTTGTGTGACAGATGTGATTTCAGTAGCCACACCTGTGGTATTGGTACAGGGTGGGAGCAGCATTACAGTACATCAACAGTATAAACCCACAATAATACAGAATATGCACATTTGTTTATTACTACAACGTAGCAACAGACTATATATATATATATATATATATATATATATATATATATATATATATATATGTCATCTCACATATGCGTGATTAAACTCTACAGATGTAGATGGATATACAACAGTGGTCTACTGATGTGCCCTGTGGCCTTACCTGCACTCTCCTCAGCCATTGTTTGTGTAGCACCCACCTCCACTATGCTCTCCACTGGGTCTTGTGATTGCGGGCAGTCTGGTGCCCCAAGACTGGTGAGGAGCTTATCAGCATGTGTCGGGGGGCCAGATGGCATCACCCCCCCACCGTGACAAGCTGATCCATCCTAACCACAGTAGCACGCTGACAGGCATGGCAGAGTAGATCAGTGCACCAATGTTGGACCTGCTCATAACTGCGGTTATGCAGGCCAACATCATTTACCCTGTGGACAAGATCATTCCACAGAGCGTTCCTTTCCTGCAGATCATGGGCTGTACGCCCAAACAGGGTGTGGTACTGCTGCACCAGGTATGTGATGATAACGTCATTCTCCTGGGGTGTATAAATCAGAATTCTCTCCTGGGACATTGTACCTGAAAGACATAAAGAGGGAAACAGGTCTGAGGACCTCATACTGCAAGGATATAATAGTTGTTAATGCACATCTCTGTCTCCCCCCACTATATCTGCAACTAACAATCTGATCACACAACTCAATGGGTATGTCTACAGAAGACCTACTTTTGGGACACATATTGTATTGTACAACACTTTCTGAAATGTGTTTGAAGTCATGTTCCATGTTGAAACACTATCATTGGTGGCCTGTTATGAACAATGTCACCTGCATGCCATTGTAAGGGCCACTATGGTTCCATATATGCATGTGTTCTGTTTGCTATGTGACTGCTGCACATCTCTTGTTTTGTGTTAATGGGGATATCTATGCATGCTATTAGACATAATCCTGGAATGTGTGGAATGTTACTACTCACATATGTTCTATAACAGCGACACAATAGCATATTTGGGAAGACAGTTACCAGCAGAACTACCTCTCCCACCTCATCTGGCCATGTCACCAGGCCACATCACATCTGGAACCCACCCTGGGACCTCATGATCTACTGATCCTGCACTACCTTCAGGTGGAACCACCTCAGGGGATGTTGTTTGCCCCCCTCGGGAGCACACACAGAAAGGATCCTGTCACCCAAAGTCAGGTCCAGGGTCTGGTGCATAGGGAGCTCCACAGAGACTTGGGGGATGTGCTACACCACCTTGAGGCCCACAGTACACAATCACAGGGTCCGCATGCTCCTCCTGCTCAGCCCCCAGCCCAGGCAACCTCAGGGCCATAAAGATGCTGTTGTGACTGCCCACAGGTGGGGACCCTGATCCCATTGTTTCCATATGGGGGCTCATGGGCTTCTACATTCCAAACAACACTCCTCATCCAAGGTGTTTATCCACCACATGTGTCATATACCGCCCCTGTATGATGTCTTGTCTGTCTTCCAACCCAACCTACCTCCACAAATATATCTACTATCCTTCCCCAAAATACCAATCCCACCTTCACAAACAAGAGCAATGTGTTCCCAGCATGGAGTTCACACCAGACATAACTGTCCATTTTGCACCCACTTACTGCTGTATATATAGGTTCATAGGTAGGTACAAGGCTATCTGCCCAAGGGCATTTATAAGTCTAGCCAGAGTGTGTCAGCTTTTGCCGCCCCATTGATTAATTAACTGAGCCTCTGTCAAGAAGAGCCAATGAAGTAATCCCAGGGGTGTATTTTCTGTTACCCATCCACTCGTCAAGGTTTCTCTTGAAGAGTGTTAGTGAGGGGCTCTGCCTAATGTAGTTAGGAATTTTGTTCCAAAGCATGAAGAGTCTTTGTGACAGGAATCTATCCCTCCAGCATGTTCTATTTATTGTTGTGGCGAGGTTTAGCTCACTAGAGCAAGTGGCTCGTAATGACTTGGATTTCTTTAGGTGGAGCATGTCCATCAATTCTGAGTTGGGCATGGCTTTGTAAGTCAGGCAGAGATCACCTCTGAGTAAGCGATATGCCACTGAGTACAGCTGGAGTTTTTCCAGTTGGGCTGCATAGGACATATGTTTGAAACCAGTAATAGGTTCATAGGCTCATAGGTTCATACTAGGCTATCTACCCTAGGGCATTTATAAGCCTAGCCAGAGTGTGTTGGGCTTTTGCCACCCATTTTAAATTAATTTTGCTATGCCCTTTTTCGAGGTTAGTATACTGTGCCTCTGTCTAACAGTGACACAAAAGTGAAACCCGGGGTAAACCTACGATCTCCCATCCACTCATCAAGATTCCTCTTGAAGAGAGTCAATGAGGGACTCTGCCTAACCTGGACTGGGATTTTATTCCAGAGTGAAGGGAGCCTCTGGGTTATGAATCTGTCCCTCCAGCTTGTCCTAATTATTTCAATGCTGAGGTTCAAGTCTCTCGAACACGTAGCTCGATGGGATTTGGATTTTCTGAGGTGCAGCATGTCCATTAATTCCGGGTTGGACATGGCTTTATACGTCCGGCACAGATCACCTCTGAGCAGGCGGTATGCCACTGAGTAGAGCTGGAGTTTCTTTAACCAGGCAGCATATGGCATCTGTTTGAGCCCTTTGATTCTCTTGGTGAGGTACTTTTGGGGTCTTTCCAGTTGCTGCAGGTGTCTGGTAAGGTACATCCCAAAAGGGGCATTGTACTCAATTATGGGCCTAATGAGGGATGAGTAAAGGGGCACGATGACCTCCCCTGATCTAGATGTGAATCCCATCATGATTAGGTGGGCTATATAAAATGTTTTTCTAACCACTTTGGCCACGTGGTTGTCAAATGAGAGATTGCTATCAACTTGGGTCCCCTGGTCCCTAATTACTTCTTCCGTACTTAATGGATTACCACCTATGTGGTAATTTGTGGGCACTTTGTTTTGCCAAAGGGGATGACTATACACTTTTTGGCATTTAGCTTGAGGCCATGGCTCTGGCACCAGTTGTCTGTTTCTATGAGGCCCTTTTGGAGGATGCTTGTGTCGGCTGGAGAGTCAATTATGGCACCCAGTTTGCAGTCATCTGAGAAACTTGGTCAGCCACAGTCCTTCTGTGTTGGCCTGTACCTCCGAGAAATATATACCGAACAAGAGAGGTCCCAGGACTGAGCCTTGTGGGATGCCACTTGTAACTGGTTTGGAGTCTGACATGACCAGCAATTCTAACCATGTGGGTTCTGTCTTTGAGCCAGTTTGCAACCCATCTAGTGACATAGGGGTTTATATTTAAGCTGGTGAGCTTATCTATAATGCCCGAGTGGGGTATTGTATCGAAGGCTTTTGCAAGGTCCAGGTAGGCTGTGTGGACCACCTTCCCATCGTCAATGGCCTTGGTGACTGTTTCAAAGAAATTGACCAGGTTTAAGAGGCAGGATCTGCCCTTAACAAAGCCGAACTGGGTAGGATCCAGTGTCTGTAGGTCCCCAATATCTTTATTTATGAGGTCCATGATTATCCTTTCCATAGCTTTGCAGACCAAGCTAGTCAGGCTTATGGGGCGATAGTTTCCAGGATCCATTGAGGCACCACCTTTGTGGAGAGGGACCACTGTTGCTGTACACCACTCTATGGGTACATATCCTGTAGTAAGGCTGAGATTGAACAGTAGTTTTATGTCTGGGTTTAGGTCTTCTTGGAGTTCATGTAGGTCGCAGCCCAGGACACCGTCTGGTCCCACTGATGCTGTGTTTTTTGATTTGGAGAGGGCGGCTCTTACCTGAGCATCTGAGATGTCAGGGGAGCAGCTCTCTGCTGGGATAGATATTTGCCCTTTTGGTTTGGAGGGGGGGGGTTTGTGTTGAACCTGTCAGCTAGGATGTTGGCAATGTCTGTGGGTTCGATGTATTTTTTGTCATTTTGGACTAATTCTGAGCATATCTGGGAATTCTCACCCAGGTTCCTAACATAAGTAAAGAAAGCCTTGTGATTATCCTTAGTGTTCTGTGCAATTTTTATCTCAAAGCTGGCCTTAGACGATTTTATGAGTGCCTGTAGTTTTTTGCTAATACTGATCAGAGATGCCTTCCCTTTTTGGGATTTTGCTCTATCATGTAGTAGCTTCCTCCTTCTATTGTATAGTTTGTTTATGGCTGGGGTCCACCAGACAGGACGTCTGCCTTTGGAGGATTGGGTCTTGGTTTTATTTGCGATTGCATGATCCATGCATTTCTGAAGGTGTTCATAGAATGTGTTTATAAAGGATTTTGCAGTCTGGACCGTATTTTCCACTGGCTCGAGGGCTTTGAAGGATTCCACATCGGTTTTGAGAAGTGTAAAATTTGCTTTAGAGAAGTTTTTCACTGTGGTTTTCTGGGCAGGGGGTGGGGTCGGGATGTGAATATCCAGTGAGATTAGTTTATGGTCTGATCGTACCAGTGAGGGATACACTTCTGGTCTGGAGCATAAAGTCCCTATGTTGGTGATGATCAGGTCCAGTATGTTTTCCCCTCTTTTGGAAGTGGTAACAAGTTGTTCCATAGCATTTGAGTTTATAAATTCTAGGAACCTTTGGGCTAGGGTGTTGGAGCTAGAGTAATGCTCCCAGTCTATGTTTGGGTAGTTGAAGTCGCCCAATATAATGGTGTTTGGAGAGACCTTCATATTTTCCCGTGTTCTCAGGAAGGCCGAGTGGGGTTCCTGGGTTTAGGAAGGTGGTCTGTAGCAGGCTATAAACTGGAAGGCAGTTTTACCCACTGTTAGTTGCACATGGATAGTCTCTGATGCTTCATGCTGTGCCACCAACCTGGAGGTGTGGGTATCTTTGACGAATATTGATACTCCCCCTCCTTTTGTGGTTCGGTCCAAGTTTTGGGGCCAAAAAGCATGGTATGAGGTATAAACTGGTAGTGCTGGGGTGCTCTCGGGAGCCTTGAACCAGGTTTCTGTTACTGCACAGATATCGATGTTCTCCATGCTAAGGAGAGTTTCGAGTGCATGCATCTTGAGGTTTAGACTTCTGGCATTGAGTAGCATTACTCTTAGTTTCTTATCCCTTGTGATACCTATGGAGGTGGGTTTGTCTTTTGAGCCTTGCCTAAAAAAGGCACTATGGGGGAAGCAAGAGCCTTTACCAATATCTGAAAGCCCAGGGGTGACAGGTGCATGCCGTCCCTAGCGAAGCATCGTGGCTTGTCAAGCATGTCATGCCAGGCTGACAGGCATTGAATCCCCTTTGAATGACACCAATACTTAAGCCAGTTGTTGAAATTGATCCATCTTGTCTTCATATTGTGGCATCATTCTTGGTGAGGGTAAGATGCTACTCAAGGTCAGGGTCATACCGGCCTGGGCTACATGCTCAGAGAGCTTCTCTATGTCTCTTTTCATGTAGTCCAGGGAGGTACATCTCAGGTCATTCACACCAGCATGGACAATGACCGAGTCATATTTGTACTTGCCTTGGAGTGACCTGAGTGCTTGTGTTATGTGGCGGATCCTATCGCCCGACAGGCAGCTCACCATGACCTTCTCCTTGTTCAGCCTGGTGAGCGGGACGTCAGTGTGCCTGATGATAGAGTCACCTATTACAAGTGTATCAGGTGTGTTGTTTAGCCTTAAGGGCTGAGATTGTTCGGCACACTGGCTTTGTAAGCTATGTGTTGCACGTGTTTTGTTTTGGGGTAGTGGTTGCTTGGGTGTCTGCTTTGGAGGTCTCTGCTGCTTAGGCAGATTTTTATTTAGAGCCTCCTAGCATGTTTTTGTGTGTTTATGTATTTGGTTTGCTGTCGTGGTAGGTCTATGTGAGACTGGAATTGTAGTGAGTGTGGTTTCCTTCTCCTCCTGACTGGTTACACCAGTACTGAGTTGAGAGAGCTTAGCCTCCAATTTGACTATATGGTTGCATCTCTCACATGTGTTGGAATTTGTTGGGAGGAGGAGAGGGTTGTTAGTGTACATGAGGCAGATGTAACATTGCCTCAAAATTCCCAGATTCACCAGCTGGACCGGAGAGGAGATTGACAACTGACCTTTGGACATGCTAGAATAGTATTGTGAATTCCTTTATAATTGAAAAAAAGGGCCAATGGGGAACAAGGTACTCAAGGGGAGTTTGTGAGGGTGTAGTGCTTTTAATTTTTTAGTAATCCTCTTGGTGAGGTACTTTTGTGGTCTTTCCAGCTGTTGGAAGTGTCTTGTGAGGTACATCCCAAATGGGGCATTGTACTCTATGATGGGTCTGATGAGTGACGAGTAGAGGGGCACTATAACCTCTTTATTTCTAGATACGGACCCTTTAGTAATTAGATGGGCTGCATAGAAGGATTTCCTAACTACTTTGGCAATATGATTGTCAAAGGAGAGATTACTATCTACCTGGGTCCCCAGATTTCTTATTACCTCTTCTGTATTAAGGGGGCTACCACCTATGTGGTAATTCGTGGGTGTTTTGTTTTTCCCAAACGGGATGACTATGCATTTTTTGGCATTTAGCTTGAGGCCATGACTTTGACACCAGGTGTCCATCTCAGTAAGGCCCTTTTGGAGAATGTCTGTGGCAGCCGGAGAGTCAATTATGGCTCCCAGTTTGCAGTCATCGGCAAACTTGGTTAGCCATAGTCCTCCTGTGTTTGCCTTTACTTCTGAGAAGTATATGCCAAACAGTAGGGGTCCCAGGACAGAGCCTTGTTTACCAGCTGATCCAGGGCATTTGAGTTGATAAATTCTAGGAAGCGCTGGACCTGGGAGTTTGGACTTGAGTAGTTTTCCCAGTTAACAGTAGGGTAATTGAAATCGCCCAATATCAGGGTGTTCGGTAGAACCTTCATGTTTTCCAGTGTCTCCAGAAAGGCGGAGTGGTGGTCCTGGGTCATGGAGGGTGATCTGTAGCAGGCAACAATTTGCAGTGTAGATTTGCCTGATGTTAGTTGCACATGGATGATCTTGGAGGTATCATGCTGCGCCACTAACCTGGAGGTGTAGGTATATTTGATGAATATGGTTACTCCCCCTCCTTTTGTGTTTCAGTCAATATTCTGTGGCCAAAATGTGTGGTATGAGTTGTAGCCCGGTAGTGCTGGGGTGCTCTGTGGAACCTTGAACCAGGTTTCAGTTACTGCAAAGATGTCGACGTTCTCCATACTGAGGAGTACTTTGAGTGCATGCATTTTGAAATTTAAACTCCTGGTGTTGAATAGCACAACCCTCATTTTTTTATTTGTGCTGTTTATGGAGGTGGGTTTGACTTTTGAGCCTTGCCTAAAAAAGGCACTATGGGGGCAGCAAGAGCCTTGGCCAGTATCCGAAAGCCTAGGTGTGACAGGTGCAAGCCATCTCTTATGAAGCAACAAGGCCTGTCGAGCATGTCGTCCCAGGCTGACAGACACTGGATACCCTTTGAATGACACCAGAAGCTTAGCCAATTGTTGAAATTTATCATTTTTTTCTTTATACTGCGTTATCATTCTTGGTGAAGGCAGGATGCTACTCAGGGTCAGGGTCATACCTGCCTGGGCTACATGATCAGGGAGCTCTTCCATGTCTCTTATCATGTAGTCCAGGGAGGTACGTCTCAGGTCATTCACACCAACATGAACAATGACAGAGTCATATTTGTACTTGTTTTGGAGTGACCTGAGTGCTTATGTTATGTGGTGGATTCTGGCTCCCGACAGGCAGCTAACAGTAACCTTCTCCTTGTCCAGCCTAGTGAGTGGGACGTCAGTGTGCCTGACTATAGAGTCACCTATTACTAGTGTGTTAGGTATTTTATTTCACCTTAAGGGCTGTGATTGTGTGGCACTCTGATTTTGTTTTTTATGTGTTGTCTGGCTTGTGATGGGAGGTGCAGGTTTTTTGGGTGTCTGCTTTGGAGGTCGGTGATGCTTTTGCGGGTTTTTATTTAGAGCCTCCAAGTATGATTTTGTGTATTTATGTGTATTTTTTGCCAGTGCTGGTTTAGTATATCTTTGTGAGGCAGGATGTGTGGTGCAAGTGTTAACCTTCACTTCATGACTGCTTGTTCCAGTCTTGGGTGGAGTGTGTATTGATATGAGTGATGTGCAGAGTTAAAGATGTTAAGATTTGCACTGGGTGTGATGAGGGTAGACAGGATTTGGAATAAGTATATTAGAGGGTCAGCCCAGGTTGGATGGTTTGGAGACAAAGCCAGAGAGGTGAGATTGCGTTGATTTGGACATGTGCTGAGGAGGGATGCTGGGTATATTGGGAAAAGGATGTTAAGGATGAAGATGCTAGGTAAGAGGAAAAGATGAAGGCCTAAGATAAGGTTTATGGATGTGGTGAGAGGTGGAATGCAGGTGGTTGGTGTGACAGAGCCAGATGCAGAGCACAGGAAAAATGAAAACAGATGATCCGCTGTGGCGACCCCTAATGGGGACAGCCGAAAGAAAAAGAAGAAGAGATATGTTTGATGTTCTCTCACACATATCGTGCAGCACTGTCATTCAACAGTAGGGAACATGTGTGTATATATATATATATATATATATATATATATATATATATATATATATATAGATAGATAGATAGTGTGTGTGTGTTTGTATATATGTAGACATACACATGTATATATATATATATATATATATATATATATATATATATATATATATATATATATATATATATATATACACCACTGTATATCTGAGCTGCCAAATTTAATACTTTTCAATCAATTAATAGTAGCCCATAAGATCCTGTATTTACCTCAAAATACACCCATACTTACATCCCTAGTCATCCCCTATAATAACCTCAAGACCTTACGTTCAGCTAATAACCTACTTGTACAAATATCAAAATCCAACAACTTAGCTGGTGACACCTTGTTCTCCAATACAGTAGGTAAAGCCTGGAACATCCTCCCAAGCCAGCTAACCTCAATATCCTCTGTCAGCTTATTTAAAAGCAAGCTTAAACCCTACCACAAATCACACTGACTATGCCCCTGTGTTAACCCAGACTAAGTACCTAACTATTAACTAGACTCCCACAATTCCTAGCCTATCATGGTCTTGTGTTGTCTCACTAATTTTTAGTGAGCTTAACCTTCCTTAGGATTTTTTCTCATGTAAATAAGTATATACTGTGGAATGATCAAACACTTTCATATAGTATCACAACCTATGTGTTAAATAACACTAGAAATCCATCCTTGTTTGCTGTTCTTCTATACTCTATCTATTGATCTCTAGTGTTTTTCTTTCTTAGGTTTTTGTGAGACCTTAGTATCTCTTATCATAAATTACTAGGTGTATCTAATTTTGTAATATGTTATAAAGATTTGTACTACACCATTTCTAATACAAATGTATTAGTCTTATTCATCTATTCTTAGATAAATTTTTCCTTTTTCCTACTGAAATATAAAATATATAATCTTAGGCTTGTACTATAATTGTTAAAACTTATGTACCAAATTATACTGTTATTGTCTTTGTCTTGACCTTTTATGTTGTTGTAATTTGTGGAGCTTTTCTCCCCGGGCCTCCACTGAAAATGGACATAGCCCGGTCAACAAATGTAAAATAAATAAATAAATAAAAATACACACACACACACACATATATATATATATATATATATATATATATATATATATATATATATATATATATATATATATATATACACACACACACACACATATATATATATATATATATATATATATATATATATATATATATATATATAGATATAGATATATATATATATATATATGTATATATATATATATATATATACATATATATATATATATATATATTTATAGGGTGCATTCAAACATCATGGCCACACTCTCTAACTCTCCTGTCTTCACAGTTGCACTGTTCTGTCTTGCTACAACACAGACAGGTGTCACATGTGGACACAGCTTAACATTACGGGGGTATATATAGGGACAGATTGCAGGTACACCTATTACACACCTATGGCATTTGTGCACACTACATTACATGTTAACATGACTGTCCTGCAAGTAGTGGGCTCTAAAACTCATGTGTCTATCATAACAGCACCACTTCTGCCACCAGCTATTTGCCACACTAATGTACATGTCTTGCAGTACAGAAAACACACAATGATGGCTTACATCTTGTCATTCAGTGCTGATCTGCACATTTGACAGGTATGGCCCACTGCCCACAGGGGCAGACAAAATTGTCCATAGCAGTTGTTCAGCAGGACATCATTACAACAACTCCTGATGGCACATATAAATCATTCCACATTATCTATCCCATTATTATACACCAAGTACTACATTCAGTTACATGCAAATATGTTTCACATACCTGTTGCAGGATTGTTGTCTCTTCTGGATACAGTTTGATATGTCCCCTTAGTTAACTTGGGATATCTGTAGGTTCAATTGTTGAACAACTCTTTATTTACTGCTTGTTTGTTTGTTTGTTTGTTTGTTTGTTTGTTTGTTTGTTTGTTTGTTTGTCTCTCTCCACTACAGGGATTGAGCTGCTTTGAATAGATTGCAGCATGGATTTTGTATGTGATGCACGTGATCAGGTGATGGCCTCTGCACCAGTCAGTGTCCACCACTTGCTACCTGCATGCAGCCAACTGTGTAGTACTTCCAATTACCACTGTCATGGCAACCCACTACTATACATTACTAAATCATGTGGGCGTTGTCCCTTTACCTTTCCTGTATGGAGGACATCCTTCCTCTGTGTGGGCAGAAGTGTTTCAGACAGCAGGTAGCAATACCTCTTACAACAGGACTTGCAGACACAAGCCAACTGCATATTTGTATATGGTCCCAGACCTACAGACAGTGTGAGTAATGTTGTTATATGCATTGTATACCACTAGTGTTACAGGGCCTGTGTGTACATACTAGTTTAGCATGGAATGCAGTCTGTCTGCATAGCTCTCAACTGTGGGCCTGTCCACATGATGGCCAGAGGATTGGCTATTTTTTGTCTGTCCTCCACACAGGTCTTGTCTCAGATATATCACTGGCATTCTGTCTGTTGAGTGCTATCAGTACATGGCTACATCCATTTGTGTTTCTGACTTCATATTCCTGAAAAAAGGTATGTTGGAACCAATCCTGTAACACCAGCAACTTACTCAGTGTATAACAACAATATTGCAAATATGGCCCTGTTTTCCAGCCTCTGTCCTCCACCTATATACCAGGCTTTGTCCATATGTCATGCAATAAGAGGTTGTTTAGTAGTGGCCTATCATTATGTTGTGCTGGTATTCCTGTCGTCATTTCAGTGATGTTGTGGACCTCCACACATAATGTGGGGTAGGGTCCCTATATATGTGGGCTACAGTTGGACAAAACATGTGTGTCCTTGTACCGTCCAGAGGTCAGTATATGTAACACTGTTATATGCGCATGTAAGTCATTCTATGAGGGATGGGTATGCACCATATATAATGTAGGCTGTTACAACATGTGAGGGATATCAGCAGTAAGACACCTTAAGTTATATGGCTGTACATTTTCATACATTTCACCTTGGGAACATTGGTGGGCTAGTGCTTATTGTCATACAGACTGTTTTGTTTGTCAGTGTGATAGTGATGTTTTAAGTTAAGCATTGTTATGTAACAGATACATCTTCATTGTGACAACTTAATTCTTTCCCCCTAGGGATTGAGTACAGAGTGTAATTGGAGGCTGCTGAGCTACATCTGCATTACTTACTGTTGATTGATTCTTATCTTCTGGGCCAGTGTTTCTTTACTGTTGTACTACATGAAGGCCTTGGCCTGGACAGCAACATATGTTATGCTTTCAGATTACTGTATAAAATGTTTTGCTAGAGAGTTGCATTACTCAGTTACTATGTATTTCAAACACCTAACAGCTATATGAAATGGCATATACAAATTAAATAGTACACAAATAAACATTTCTTATGTATGCAAACCTGTGTGTAGTGTCATATGTTTTGACTTCTCTGTGGGTATATGTTTCATGCAATAGTTGTCTTTTGTATGAGAGAATCAAACACTGTCCATTTTGAAAGGTGGCAACTGTAGGAATACTGGCTGTTCAATATGCTGTGCACCCAGTACATATGTATCTTTTTATACATATTTATACATAGTAATATATGGATATGTGTGTGTGTATGTGTATATACATATATATCTTTATATGTATATATATATATATATATATATATATATATATATATATATATATATATATATATATATATGTATATATATATGTATCTGCATATATGTATGTGTGTGTATATGTATCATTGGAATGTTTACTGTTTCCACATTGTACATTCCCTATGGTAAACTGTTATGCATGATATCTTATTGATACCATCCTGACATTGTACAGGTGAGATGGATTACTGTTAACGTCTTGTGGCTATGTTGTGTAGGGTCCTGGTTATGAGACTTGCATGTGTAGGTATTGTTTTGCAAGGCAGATCTGTTTGGCTGTGGAGGTGGGGATGATATCAATAATTACAAGAGGTACTTAAATTGGCCCCCCTCACCCTCATTAAAGGTACCTTTGGTTATTGGTCATGTATGTATTTGTTGTGTTCTCTTATATATCTATATACATATATATATATATATATATATATATATATATATATATATATATGTTTACATATATATGTTACTATATATATATATATATATATATATATACACACACACACACACACACACACACACACACACACACACACACACACACACACACACACACACACACATTTCGTCTACTGGAATAACTGTGCTAGATGATATGTTTGAGAAAACATCAGAGTTATTTATATCTGACATGGCTTAGTAGCAAATCACTTTGGCTATGGTGTGCAGGGTCCTAGTTTTAAGACTTGCAAAGGCTGATTATTTTGTTGCTGGGCAGAACAGGAGCTGTTGGATACAGACTGAATAAGGCACTTTTAAGCAGTTGTAAGTGGGTTTGCACATTTACAGCTAGTTGGTCCAGAGATGAGATAAAGTTTTTAAATGTGTTAGTTAGTAAAGGACTGAATGGCATTCAGACAAAATTATTTAGAAAGAGATGTAAGAAAAACACTCTTTTACATAGAAATAGTTTGCATCCCCCTCACATATACCGAAATATAGTGAAGAGTCAAGGACTTAGGGTGTCTAGATTAACAAGTCAAGAAACGACCTTTAAAGTGACACTGGATAATCTGAAAAATGAGTTTCAGGAAAGGGGCTATAAAGCCAGAGAAAGTGTAGAGAAACTGGACAATATAGCCTCTGAAAGACATGGGAGGGGTAGTCCTTTCTTTCATCAAGAAAGATATCATGAACAAAGAAGGAATACATTTATGCAATGGAAGAGACTTACCATCCCATATATCAGTAATAATAAGAAGATAAAAGATATAATAAGGAGACACTGGAATATAGTAACTGTAGATCAGACTATTCCAGATATAGTGGGGACTCAACCCAGCTATTCATATAGGAATACCAAATCCTTAAAAAGAATGCTATGCTATGATAAGTTCACGACTAATAGAGTGAAATCTGAAAGGCAAGGTACTTTTGCCTGCAGAAGTTGTAATCAGTCTGCCTTCATGGCAAATACCAATATATTCAAGCATCCTGATACTGGTAAACATTGTAAATCCAGAGACCTAGTCTACCTAGCTCAATGTCAAAAATGTAATTCTTTCTCTATTGACAAGACTAATAGAACAATACGTGAGAGAGTGAGGGAACATTTTTACGCCATCCATAGAGAGGATGAAAGGAATGCCCTCGCTAAACACACTATAACTCATGGTTTAACACATAAGTTTGTTTTTTAGCAATAGAACTGATAAATAGTAATGCTAGACTAGGGAATATTAGAAATTATACTGAAAAAGAAGAGAGTAAGTGAATCCGGAAATTTCAAGCAGATAAGGGACATGGGCTGAATGAATAAGTTAGTTTAAAACCCTTTCTAATGGATAGACCATTCACCCGTTAATTAGATAATATGAGTGTACATACATATTAGGAACATTTTATGAACAAAATATTTATATATACATATATATATATATATATATATACATATATATATATATATATATATACATATATATATATATATATATATACATATATATATAGAGAGTTCTATATACATATTTATTAGCTTTATACACATATTTATTAGTTACACATATATATGGTTATATACATTTTAAATCTCTCTCTCTCTCTCTACATATATATATATATATATATATATATATATATATATATATATATATATATTCTCATATTTTTATAGACATTTTTAACACATAATATTATAGTAACATCAGTTTAGTTTAGCAACTACTTATTTATCTGATGTTTTTATGTAACCATACTTATGTTTATTATTATAAATATGCATATATTGTTGATATTAGTTGTATGTACAAATTTCTTAATGAATTTTGTAAATGGATTTTTAAAATATAGTTTTAGATGTTTTTTACATTGTATTGATATGAGTCATAGGGAGTTATCACAGGTCATTATGATTTAGTGCCTTTCATAAGTAAATATGCTATGTTTTTCTGTTTTGTTGATGTTGCACTGCCATCTAGTGATATAGTGTTTAAAGTACAATGAATTTTGTACATACACTTTTATGTATGTATGTATGCATGTATGTATATATATATATATATATATATATATATATATATATATATATATATATATTAGTTGATGATACATGTATATGTTTTTATGAAGTTTTTATTAATAATATGTTTATATTTAAGAAGCACAATGAGAAATACAAAATAAGTATTAGAAATAACTAATTGAATAGTTTTTGATTGGCTGAACGGCTAATTGGTTTTATATTTAAACAGCTGCATTTTTATGTGAAACTGTTAAGTCTGAAGAAGTGTTCTATGCAATGCAAAAGTGCTCACTTTTTTATCTTGGTGTTCAGTGTCGTTTTAAATAAAAGTCTTTTTCGCTCATATGGTGTGACTCTAGATTTTTTTCAGTGGATTACGTTTTATTAATTATCGTTGGGGCACTTTACCCTGAAGACTGAGTTTTCTTCTCTTCATTTTTTATACTATTTGCTGTATGGCATGGATTTATCATGCATTGCACATTATAAATGTGTTTAGTATCCCCTGATTCATGTGTATGTATACTGTATGGGGCACTTTTGTTTATCTGTGGATTTTACCACATTATTACAATGACACCTCACATCTGCACTTAATGCAGTACTCCATTTCACAAATATATATTATTTAGTAGGTTATACAGCAAAAAAAATGTTCATAAATTGCTTTCACATGGAAAATGGAATTTACTACAAGGAGGATCGAACCGGGAATGACTACTCGCAAATGGAACACTCTGACCACTACACTATTGCAGTACTGCTTCTACTGAATGTATCTTGTTATTTACCTTCTTGTGCCATTTAAGCTACAGTATACATAGCTAAGCAATGGGCAAACCCACGCAGCTACGGTTAAATTTAATCTGTTTGATAAATAAAAATTTCTAGTGTTATTTTTTCTAGGAAGGGACAGGTTTCACTTATTGCTGTGGATTTCTGCGGGCATATGCACATTCGACAGACATCCTAGCTTGTTTCAGTTGCTATGACCATAGGGTTTTCCTAGGAAGTGGGGCTTTGACCTCTGCAATGGCTGTGGGTGTGCTTTGTCCTGCAGCATATCATGTTTGTACACTAACAGTACCACTTTGGGCATTTGAAGAGGTGGTAACCCCCTAGGGTTACCACCTGTCCCACTTTGCGAGGGACAGTCTCTTTTTGGGCAGTTGTGTCCTGCAAAACTCTTGTTAAAATGGCACATGTCATGTGATATTAGGATAAAATTATTTCCTATATTTTATGTAATAGTTGCATGAAACAGTTATTCCGTGTCTGAAACACCTACATGTTATAAGTAACAGAATAAGCAACTAAAGTGCTACAAGAATAAGCCTTTATTTAGACAACAAAGTGAAGTTCTGTCCTTTGTACTGGGTGTGGGTATGTTTTGGCCTGCCATATCTGACATTTGTACCAAAAATGTCCCACTTTGGGCATTTGAAAAGTTGGCAACCCTACAACCCCCTATGAGCATTCTCACTCATTGTAATTGCTGAATGGCAATTCTTGAGTGTAGGGGCATGTATATTGTGAGAGCTCTTCTCTCAGACACACTCCCTGCACTCGTCCATGCTTCGTGTTCATTTAGGAGCAGAGGCAGCGCTCCTTCATGACAATGCATGGTGCGCTGCCGTGCTGCTCTTAAATGGTCATTTACATGCAGGAATAAGCTATTCCTACACGGAAGCTTGCTGAATCCCATGGAGGGGTTAGCTGTTAAGTAACAAGGGTGTACCTGAGTGTACAACAGAGGAAATCGTTACCATGGAAGTGGCTGCAGAGGGGCTACGTAATACACATTTGATGCATTTTTAGACAGAGCTGATTCAATGTCTTTTGGGGGATGTTGCAGGGTGCTTATTTGAAGATGAAAAACAGCAAGACAGAGAAGCAACACATGTTATTCAGATGTAGCAGTGGAAAGATAATGGCTGAAGTCAATGAAAATCATATGAAGTAGCTATGGAAGGGGAAAAAACAAAAATGTTTCCAATTTTTAAAAGAAAAAGGCCAACTGTAAGGCTCAAAGCAAATAGGGACTGTTTTGTGGACAGACGTGTTATTTGGGACAATCTTATGATGCTTTTGGGTTGTAATGCTAAAGGTGTGAGTTCATTCATTATTTTGAGAAGGGAATGATTCTGTGATATCACGTGTGAGTCAGAGATATTAATGGGTCATTTTTTGGAGCTGTGTGATAAAAAGAAAAATGTTCCCCATGGAATTACTATGTTTATTTATGGCAAGGGACTAAAGAAGGTAAGTATGCAGTTTAGGACAGGTGACATTTTAAAAAAAGTGACATACGAACATGTTTAAAAATTTTTTTAGAAGGTGGGGGAAGTGAATAAAGCCAAATATGATAGAAATGCATGGGATGGTGGTTGGCAAGCAAAAGTGTCTTTATAAAAGTGTGCATAAACTGATTCAATATCTGCCAAGTGTCTTGTTTCTAGCAGGTAATAGAGAAACTTTAAAGTATGGTGAATAGCCAAAAACCTGCTTCTTTTTGGAAGCAATAAGCATTTAATTAATGACTGTAAAAACTAACTTGCAATCAATGTAGTTTAAAAGGACATATGATGAGGAGATGTGTGAGTTCTTGTAGGATGTGTAATGAAGAAGGCCATTTCTGGTTCACTCTTAAAATAAGAGGAGGGGAGGAACAGCAAAAAGAGGCAGAGATAGAAGAAACCTTGTTAAAGGAACAAAATGATGAGCTGAGTGTCCAAGGGGATAAAGAAAGTTTAAACTTTTGCTGTAAGACTGCCCTACTTTGTAAGTGCTATATGTTATTACGTACAGTTGAATTCTTAAACAGATGAAATACTATTCATTGTATAATAAAAACAAATTTGCTAGGTTTGCAATATAATTAATAGAAGTTTTTATTACTCTAAAATATTTCCTTTTCAGAGGTACAGTTAAAATGATAGCAGATTGTTTCCCTCCACAAATACCATTCTATTTTTGTTAAAATCAATAATATAAATATTGGGTAACCTACTGGTGGATGAAGACTGAACACTCCAGCTTCTTTTGCCTGAGGTTCAACCCATCAATGAGCAGAGTTCCTTCATAGGAAATCATTGTCAGTGAGTTGTGCCAGCAGCGATGCCCATTTGGGGGGACTTTTCCCCTTCTTCTGTGGAGTTGGTATATACATACCCCCAGCAACAGCGATTTAAAAAGTGGTTTTCTGTAGTTTTAGTTGTTTTTTTCAGAAAATGTAGTTATTCCAATCCTCAGTGAATTCACATTTTACCAGTTATAGTGGATGCATAAGTATTTTCCTATGATATGTCACAAATCACTTATAGAGTGTTTTTTATCTGTTTAACTGTAAAGGGCTACACACTCAAGTGCGGTGGCCTGTTTTCTGTGTTAAAAGTATCCTTCTTGCTGTATTTGCTTTAACTTTAAAAAAAAATCCTATCCTTCTACTCGTTTCCCACCTTTCTAGAACTAGTAAAGTCTGGTTTTCAGATTTTGTTGAATTCTGGGCTGTTTGTAAGTTCCTGTGTTGCCCAGACCTTTCTAAGATAGAGGGAAGCTTCTCTGCTCATCAGTGAGAGTGGTGAGGTTTGGAACAGCCTATCAGTCACTGGAAGAGTGGTTTCAGCTCAGAAACTGTAGTTTTATTGGCCATTTTGGGCTATTTCTATCCCTTTCATCTTTCTGTTTAAAAACCCCTGTTTGCACAGTTTTGCAGATCGCGCAGCGCAGTTTAACTAGGGTTAAACTGTTCTTGGCACCAGAAAGTCTACTCTTCAAATTTTCCCTTAAAACTAGCCAGTTTTCTAATTTTAGCACTCAAAACTGCATCTTTGTGCTCAGCACTTGTTCAAAAATAGTTGCAAGTACTAAGCAAACTACAAATTACTACAGCACTCAACTTTCCTCACTTGTCAGAAGGAGAAAAGGTTTTAGCACTTAAATTAAAAAGCACCTATCTAGAAATGTCTAAGGGTCAGCTCCCGGTGTTTTCTCCTGCCCACCTGATGAATATGGGCATATTGAGGCAATGTAGCAATTGCCTCATGTACACCGACAACCCTCTCCTCCTACCACCCAACACTACAATCTGTGAGAGATGCAATTATATAACCAAACTGGAATCCAAGCTCTCTCCAGCCAAGACTGGAATAGACAATCAAGAGGAGAAGATAAACACCTGCACCACACCATACTCAATACATAATCCATCACATCGTACACCACCTAAACCCACACATAGTAACACAAAACACACACCTACATTAGCGGAGGCTCTCAATAAAAATCTGCCCAAACAACAGAGACCTCCAAAGCAGAAACCCAAGCAACCACCACCCCCAACTACGCAAACAACACACAGACCACAAAATCAGTGTGCCACTTAATCTCAGCCCTTAAGGCAAAACAATGTACCCAACACACTTGTCATAGACGACTCTATAGTCAGGCACACTGATGTCCCACTCACCAGGTTGAACAAGGAGAAGGTTACTGTCAGCTGTCTGTCAGATGCCAGGATCTGCCACATAACACACGCACTCAGGTCACTCCACAATGACTCCGTCATTGTCCATGTTGGTGTGAATGACCTGAGACATACCTCCCTGGACTACATGAAAAGAGACATGGAAGACCTCTCGGATCATGTAACCAAGGCAGGTATGACCCTATCCCTGAGTAGCATCCTGCCTTCACCCAGAATGATGCCACAGCACAAGGACAAAATGATTGACTTCAGCAATTGGCTAAGCTTTTGGTGTCATTCAAAGGGGATCCAGTACCTGTCTGCCTGGGACGACATGATTAACAGACCACGATGCTTTGCCAGATATGGCCTGCATCTGTCGCCCCTGGTTTTCTGGATACTGGCTAAGTCTCTTGCCAACCCTATAGTGCCTTTTTTAGGCAAGGTTCAAATGACAAACCCACCACCATAGCAGGTACAAGCAAGCAAAAATTTTAGGTAATGCTACCCAATGCTAGATGTCTAAACCTCAAAATTCACTCACTCAAAGCACGCCTCAATATGGAGAACATCGACATCTGTGCAGTAACAGAGACCTGGTTCAAGGCTCCAGAGAGCACCCCTGCATTACCAGGCTATAATTCATAGCACAGTTTTCAGCCACCTAACCTGGGCCGAAACACTAAAGGAGGAGGAGTGTCCATATTCATCAAGGAAATCCACACCTACAGACTAGTTGCTCAACATAATGTATCCAAAATTATCCAAGTGCAACTAACACTGGGCAAGACTGCAATCCAGGTTGTAGCCTGCTACAGAACCCCCACCATGCCACAGGATGCCCACTCTATGTTTTTTGATATACTGGATAATATTAAGGTACACCCCAATACCCTAATAATGGGAGATTTCAACTACCCCACCATCAACTGGGAAAATTACACAAGTACTAACTCATTAGCTGAACTCTTTCTGGAATTCATAAATTCCAATGCCCTGGATCAGCTTGTCCATAGCCCCACCAGGGCAGCAATATCCTGGACCTGGTCATTACCAACATGGGTAACCGATGTTCCACACCAGAGGTCAACTCCTCACTAGTCAGATCTGGCCATAAGCTAATCACCCTAGACATCAATGTTCTGCTTCCAACCCCCTCCCCCATTATGGAAACCACCATAAAAACTTCTCCAAAGCCAACTTCATGCTTCTTAAGACAGAAGTGGCAAACTTAACTACACCTGTGCAGCTGAATAATAGAGGTATGACTGCTGAATCCTATACAAATGCACTGTATAAAAGCAAACATGACTGCATGGATCGTGCCATCCCCAACAGAACCAAGATGATTTCCTCCAAAATAAGGAAGCCAATCTGGTATTCCCCTGCCATAATCAAACTCTACAACAGAAGGAAGAAGCTGTTGCAAAAAAAGAGTAAAATCCCTTGATTACAGGAACTCCCTGGTCAGCCTCAGTAAAAAGCTGAGATCCTTCATAAAATCCTCCAAAGCTAGCTATGAAAATAAAATTTCCACTGATTCTAAAGACAACCACAAAGCATTCTACAGCTATGTCAAGAATCTCAATGGCAATACTCAGATCTGCTCCGAGCTACAGAACAACGGCAGTAGATATACAGATCCAATTGATATTGCCAACATCCTGGCAGATAGGTTCAGTGCAAACTTTACCCCCCTCACCCCCCAAAGGGTCCATCCCTATACCAGAAGTATGCATAGCTCCTGTAATCACGGATGCACAAGTTAAGACCGCACTCTCCAAAGCCAAAAACACAGCATCCATGGGACCAGACAATATCCCAGGCTGTGTTTTGCATGAACTACAGAACAAACTGGCACCCCACCTAACTACCATGTTCAATCATAGCTTCATTTCATTCTTTGTCCCTACTGAATAGTGCACAGTGACAGTTATTCCACTCCACAAAGGGGGAGCCAACACAGATCCTGGGAACTACCGCCCCATTAGCCTAACAAGCCTGGTCTACAAGGCCATGGAAAATATCATCATGGAACTTATAAACACAGACATAGATAACCTGCAAATGCTGGACACCACTCAACTCAGGTTTATAAAAGGTAGATCATGTCTCCTAAACCTGATTGACTTCTTTGAAGCAGTCCCCAGAGCCATGGATGAGGATAAGGTGGTGCACACAGCCTATTTTGAACTTGCCAAGGCTTTTGACACCATCCCCACTCTAGAATTATAGATAAACTCACTAGACTGGGCATAAATCCCTATGTCACAAGATGGGTGGCCAACTGGCTCACTGACAGAACCCACACAGTGAAAGTAGCCAATTCCAAATCCGACTCTAAACTAGTGACAAGCGGAGTACCACAGGGCCAGTCCTGAGTCCTCTCCTGTTTGGCATCTATTTCTCAAACGTCCAGGCTAATACAACAAGTCTTTGGCTAACAAAGATCACAGATGACTGCAAACTGGGAGCCATAATAGAATCTCCTAATGATGTGGGCATTCTACAAAGGGGCCTCACTGAGACTGATGCTTGGTGTCAAAGTCATGGCCTCAAGCTCAGTGCCAAAAAGTATATTGTCATCCCCTTTGGGAAAAACACTGTACCCATGAACTACCACATAGGTGGTAGCATACTTAACACCAAAAGTGTGATAAGAGACCTTGGAACACAGGAGGACACTAGTCTCTCCTTTGACAATCACATTATCACAGTAGTCAGGAAATTCTTCTATGTGGCACACCTCATCACTAAAAGATTCCCTCTCTACTCAGCCCTCATCAGACCCATCATAGAGTACAACTCCCCATTTGGCATGTACCTCACAAGACACCTGCAACAACTGGAAAGGCCACAGAAATACCTCACTAAGAGGATTACTGGCCTCAAACAGATGACATACACAGACTGCCTCAAAAAACTCCAGCTCTACTTCGTTGCTTATCGCCTACTCAGAGGCGACCTCTGCCTAGCATACAAGGCCATGTAAAACCCAATTCTGATGGACATGCTACACTTAAAGAAACCCCAGTCTCTCCATGCCACATGCTCCAGGGACCTGAACCTTGCCACCACACTAAACAGAACATGCTGGAGGGATAGATTTCTGTCCCAGAGACTCCACATACTCTGGAACAGACAGCCCATTTATGTCAAGCAAAGCTCCTCATCATCCCTCTTTAAGAGGAATCTAGACAATTGGATGGGAAATAGGAAATTCACCCCGGGGATCACTTCTGTGGCTCTGTTATACAGGGGTGCAGTAAAATAACTTCCTTGGGTGGCTAAAACCAGGGAACATTTTAGCTAGGCTTATATAGGCCCTAGGGCCGATAGCTTAGTACCTACCTATGAACCTATGAACCTATTACCAAAACTTCTAATTATAGTTAATTTAGAAACAACCTATGCTTAACAAAGAATGTTAATTATTTTTTTTTCTTTGCGATTCTATGCAAATATTTCTACTGTGTCACTTCTCAGTAGAAACCTGGGGTACAGTGACACTGCCAGCCCAGCTATCTGGAATTTTGTAAATAATTCTATGTCATTTGTGAATATTGATATGATTTATACAGATCTGTATGTTATGTACTGAGCTTCAAGAATGTAACTATAGCATACCCTGCTGGAATGTAGAAGATTAACTTACAAAACTTCAAGAAAATAAGTTGAAATTAATTGCTTTACGATGTGCTATAAAAGTTGGTTTCAATGCAGCAAGCAGACGCAATGTCTAGAGCTAGAGGTTTTCCATTGTCTGAAAAGAAAAGTAATTACTAGGTTTAAAATGTAAAGTGTTTGATTGCTTTATGGCTTCCTAGAAGCTACACAGTTCTGAGCAAATATCTGAGAGATATGTATTTTTAATACAAAGATGTTAAAATTCTTAGTTTCTGTTTTAGCCTGGGAAATGAAGTCAGGTGACATAAAGTTATATCATCCAGGCTAACCCAGCAGTAATGTCTGATATTAATTTAAGAACTGTCTCAGACAGACAAAGCATTTTGCATTTTGTCTTTGACCTGAAAACATCCATCATCACCATCATCTGCTCTTGCCTTGCTGCGTACCCCATGATATTCCCTTTGTAGGTCACACAGGCATAAAATCTATGAAGAGACATATTATGCAGAATTTCTATTGCCTGGGATTTCCAGAGATGTAACAAGGTATTGCAGGACCTGTGAGCAGTGCCAAAAGTAGGCAAGGCAGAAGACAAGATGAAAGCTCCTTTGATGCCTTTGCTTGTGATTGAGGAGCCAATTCAGAGGGTAGGTATGGATATTATGGGGTCTCTGAGTACCCCAAGTTCCACAGGGAAAAAGTATATCTTAGTGGTAGTAGATTATGCTACCAGATACCCTGAGGCAGTGACTCTGTCCGGACAGAAAAGGTGGCAAATACTTTGTTAGAGGATTTTCAGCAGGGTAGGAAATATTGACTGACAGAGATGCCAATTTCATGTCAAACCTGCTGGCTTGTCTGTGGAAGCACAGTGGAGTGAAGCACCTAAAGACCACCCCTACCATTCCTAGACTAATTTATTTATTTATTTATTTTATTTATTTACATTTGTTAACCAGGTAGTGTCTGAATGGGTTGAAAAACACCCGTTTTCAGCAGAGACCCGGGGAGAAAAGCTCAACAACAAAAATAACATTATTAAGGTAAAAGCAGTAAACTTAGTTTAAGTAATACATTGCTAACAATATGGAAATGAGCTTAACAAAAATATTATAGCAAAATATAATAACAGGTACAATATAAACACGCATGCTTCAGGCATACAATAATACTATTTTTTTTACAATATATATGAGGTACATAAGTCATGTAGCTTTACAAGGTGAGTCACTTCTGAATGACCAAAATTGGTCATGTAGTTTTACTAGTTAGGTCATTTGAAGGAACAAAGATTACTAAAGATAAGACAGATAGTGGGATAGCCCTATGTGGAATGAGCACTCTGTGGGCTAACATGTCTGAGATTGGTGGGAAAAATAGGAAGAAAATTAGTTGGGAGCAATACAGGGGCATAGCCAATTATTTAAATAGTCTTTCAGGGTAGTTTTAAATGTGAACATGTTGGGGTTTTTAGTTATCTGTTGAGGAAGGGTGTTCCAATCTTTGGCTATTTTATGGGAGTAGATGGAGTCCCCATGATAGTTGTCAGACTGGGTTACTTTTAGCATTAATTTGTTGGATGACCTAAGGCATCTACAGTTTGTGTTTGGAGGGATTAAGTTTGATAGAGCTGGGCAGTAGGTAAAGTTGAATATGATTTTATGGGCAAAGTGAAAGTTGTTTTATTAATAATAGGCTGCATGTTCTAGCCAGTTGAGCTGTCAGACAGCAGTGCAGTGGTGTGTTCCGTGGGGTTGGTTGGTGACAAACTTAGCTATTCTGTTATAGCAGGAGTCTAGTTTATTTAGGTCAGTATTTGATAGGTTAGTAAAGATCTCAGAGCAGTATAGGAGGATGGATAGCAAGTGGGATCTTGCAGTCATCAGTCTAGCTTGTTGTGTAAGGTAAGGGTTAACCCTATATAGAGCACTTAGTATAGAGTGGACTTTTTGATAGTCAGAGAGATGTGTTTATCAAATTTTAGTGAGTCATCTATGGTTACGCCTAGCAGCTTGGTCTGATTGGTGGGTTTGATTTTTGTACCGTTGTTAGATAGTATGCAGACAGATTGGGTATTTGGTTTGGAAGATTTATTAGAGAAAATTATGAGCCTGGTCTCATTTGGATTTAGGATGAGTTGGTGGCTGGTGAAGTACTTTTCAATGTCTTGGAATGATGACTGTATTTTGTGTTGGAGTACTTGTGGGGAGTGGGCTGAGCAGATAAGGGAGGAGTCATCTGCATATTGGATGACTGTGGCATATAGGTTGTTGGTAAATATTATGAAGAGGATGGGCCCAAGTATGGAGCCTTGTGGTACCCCCATGGTGAGTGGTAATAGTGAGGAGAGGCTGTTTACCCATTTAGTGCCCTGTTGATGGTCAGATAGATAACTGTGAAACTATGTTAAGGGTGTTGTATTGAGATTGTAAGTGGTAAGTATGTTGAGGAGCAGCTGATGGGACACTGTGTCAAAAGCTTTTGACATATATAAGAAAATTGCTGAGACTAGTTGTCCTTCATTTTTGAGGTGGGTGGCAAATGGTCTCTGTAAAGGTTATGAGGGCTGAGTTAGTACTGTGTTTAGGCCTGAAGCCATGTTGGGTGCTGGAGAGTAGGTTGTTAGTAGAGAGCTAATTCATGAGTTGCTGGTGGATACATTTCTCTAGAATTTTGGCAAGGGGGGATAGAATGGCAATGGGATAGTAGTTAGTTATGTCTCCAGATGGGTCGCCTTTATGAAGTGGTATGATATGCTAATGCCTTTAACTCCTTCTTCACACAAGCCATCCAAACTCTTGCTAGTCAACTTTCTCCTGATACTTCAAAACTGCCTACAACCATGACAAACCCACCTCCACCTTTTCAGTTACAACCAGTCTCTACTTCCTTTATCTACTCCCTTCTCCAAAAAAAAAACCTACCACCCCCTCAGCAGACCAACTCCCAGCAGAATACCTGCAAAAAGGGGCTAAAGCATTAGCCTATCCCATCTCCATTCTTATTAACTGTATCATAAATGAAGGTACCATCCCACCTATCTAGAAAATTTCTTATATCATCCCACTACATAAAGGTGGGAATTCCTATGACTTCTCTAACTACCGTCCTATAGCCCTACTATCTCCCCTAGCAAAAATAATGGAGAAATGTATCCATAAGCAACTACTCAGCCATCTACTCCAAAATAACTTACTTGCCAACTGCCAACATGGATTTAGACCATTCCACAGTGCCACCACTGCCCTCCTATCTTTCACAGACTGCATTAACAAAAAACGGAACAACAATACTCTTTCCTCTGCAGTCTTCATTGATTTATCCAAAGCTTTTGATATGGTCAATCACCAGCTCCTCATAAATATTCTAAAATCCTTTTCCCTTGATCCCCTAGCAACAAATTGGTTCAAATCTTACTTACACAATAGACAGCAAGCTGTGCTATGGGACAATAAACTATCGAACCTCCTCCCCATTACTTTTGGTGTTCCTCAGGGCTCTATATTAGGCCCACTACTATTTTCAGTCTTTATCAATGACCTTCACTCTGTAATTCCTCAAACCACCTTCATTCAATATGCCGACGACTCTACAATTATCTGTTCAGCCACTTCTCCAACTGAACTACAGTCCCTTACCCAAAATGCATTCAATACTGTAGAACAATGTTTTTTAAACCGCTGCCTCCTCCTAAACCCCCAAAAAACTAAACTTTTACTGTTCACACCAACCCGAAAGTCCACCCTAATAAATTTCTCTCTTACATCTAATAATGGCACTTTCATATCTCCTGAACCTATCACCAAACTTCTAGGTATAACAATAGATAGCAACCTCAACTTCGACATTCATATAAACAGCACAGTTAAAACAATCAACAAAAAATTAGGATCCCTCTATAGAATTAAACCCTTTCTTACTCCAGTGGCCAGGACCACTATAGCCAGAACTCATTTAATCTCCACTCTACTTTATGCTTCTCCTATCTATACTAACCTTTCTAAGAGCAACCTAAATAAACTGGCAGTCTCCTACAATAATATTGCAAGATTTGCAACTGCCTCTCTTTTTAGAACACATCATTTTCTTAACCTAAAGCTACTGAGTTGGCTTGAACTTCCTAACCAAATTCTGTTTCACCAGCTTACTATAGCCCATAAAACCCTGTACCAACCCACCAACACTCCAATACTCACTAGCATTATCACCCCCTACAACAATCTCAGGAGCTTATGCTCCTCAAACAAAATACTTATCAATACTTGCAAAACCAACAACTTTGCAGGAGACTCCATCTTCTCTAATGCTGTGGGAAAGCACTGGAATCTTTTACCCACTGAACTCATCTCTCTGGCCTCATTAATACTTTTTAAACAGAAGCTAAAACTTCTCCTCCATACCCACTGGTTATGCCCCTGTACTAACCCTGACTAACTTTTTCTCTTCTCACTCTAAATGCAGACTCCTCACCTGTACAGACTTACCCTTAAGAAACCAAATACTATGATATGAAAACTAAAATATATGCATATATGTAAATAGTAACATCTTTTTGTATATTTACCATGTACTACTTGAGTTATGCTTACTATGAGTACTGCACTTTATATTACCAACAGATGTTAAGTTTGACTGTTGTAACCTTTTATATTGTTTTATTATATCTGTCTTGGAGCTTATTACTCCTTTTTTGTATGTATGTTGGAGCTTTTCTCCCCAGGTCTCTACTGAAAATGGACATATATCCAGTTAGACTAGCCTGGTCAACAAATGTAAAATAAATAAATAAATAAATAAATAAATAAAATAAATAAATTATGAGAGATTTTCCATAATTTGAGAACGTACTGTTCTGAGATAGAGCGGTTTATTAGTAATGATATGGGTGGGCAATGGATAGGACAGCTAGTTTTAGGTATTTGTTTGGAAGTTGGTCAGCAGCTAAGCAGCAGGGTTTTAATTTACATAGGACTTTTTTTATGTAGGAAGTTGGAATGGGAATAAAGGAGAAGGAGTTTGTGTCATTAGAGGTAGGAGAGGGGATAGTGGTTGTTTTGTTGTCTTGGAGAGAAGTGATAGAGTTGATCATAGTTCATAGTTCATAGATTAGTACTAGGCTAACTGGCCTTTTGGGCCATTTGAAGCCTAGCCAGTTACCCCATGTGAGAATCAAACCCTGCACCTTGTGTCTTTAAGGTAAACACCTTAACCATTATGTCATCCTGATGAAGTAGAAATTGAATTGTGAGGCTAAGGGCACAGAGGAGTTAGTAGTGAGGGAGAACAGGGGTAGGGGCTTTACCGAGGTTAAGGAGGTGGTTGACATTCTGCCAGAAATTTTGTGGATTGTGCTGGTATTTTTGTTGGCAGGTGAGGGAATAGGTTCTTTTTTCTTTGATGATGCTTTTCTTAGCATGGTTTCTAAGTTGTTTGTAACGGGTGAGATCGTTGTTATTTTTGGTCATATGATATAGTGACCAGGCCTTATCTCTTTGTTTCATTAGTTGTTTTGTTTCTTTAGAAAGCCATGGTAGTTGTTTAGTTTTTTTGGTGAATTTTTCTGAGCGGGGCAAAATTATTTAATATTTCAAGGAATTTGTTATTGAAGTATTCTACAGCTAGGTCTAGTTGCAGGTTTTTTAATGGGGACCAATTGCAGTTTTGTTGTAGTAAATTGTAGGTGTCAGAGGAGAAATATTTTTTGCTCTGGGTATATTTGTACGATACGCTGGTTTGGATATATGTTTTCTTCCTAACTAGAAATTTAGGGGCATGATCACTTAGCGTGACTGGTAGACAGCTTTCCTGGTTCCCATGGTTAGGTTTATTGGTTAAAATCCAGTCTAGAAGTGATTTTTTATTGGAGTGCTTGTACAATGTGGGTGGAGTAGTTAATAATTTAGGTGAAGTTGTATAAGTTTATTAATGAGGTAGGGGAAGCGGAGGAGCAGGAGAACCAGTCTAAGGTTGAACTCACCTAGAATGATGGTTTCTTGGGATAGAGAAAAAGATGACTAAGATAGGAGAGATTCTATGTTTTGCAGGTTGCTGCCTGGTGGTAGGTAGATAGCTGTGATGTTAATGGATTTGTGAGGATTAATTTGCAGGCAAGTGATAAGGAGTTCAGCATGAGAGATGTCTGGTGGGGAACAGTTTAGTTTTTCTAGATTAAGTGATTCTTTAAACATAATTGCTACACTCCCACCATGTTTGTTTATCCTGTCCTGTCTTATAATATTGTAACCATTTATAGTAATTTCAGAGTCTTTTATGTGGGGCTTTAACCTGGTTTCAGATATGACTGTAATGTCTGAGGAGTAGGAGGAAAGGGTGGCATTGAATTCATGTAATTTGTTTGCAAGGCTTCTGAGATTAAAGCATGTGATGGGAAAGTCAGAGTTACTGGTAATAGGTAAAGATGTATAGGTAGTGGTGTCTGTGAGATTTTGGGTGGATGTGGAGGAGCAGGAGCTTGGGGGTAATGGGTAGGTTACATGGGAGTTACAGATGGACCCAGGATTGGGATTGATATCTAATTGAAGTTTTATCTTTGTTAGAGAGTACAAAATTAGGTGCTTCAGTTTGGTTATAAGTTGGTTATACCTGTAGAAGGGAAACTGAGTGTTGGTGTGTTGTATATGTCTTAAAGGGAAGACATTAGTGTTAAATCTAGGGTAAGTCTTGTTGAGAGGTTAAACTCTACAGTCAGGAACATGCTATGGGCATTTGCAGACCAGTTTAAGAGGGACTGGGACAAATATTTGCCACATCTGTTGTTTGCTTACAGAGAAGTGCCCCAGGAATCCACAGGTTTTTCACCCTTTTTGTTGTTGTATCGGCATAGGGTGAGGGGACCTCTAGATTTGATTTGAGATGAGTGGGAGGGTGAGTGTGAAGCCCACAAGGAGTCTGTTGTGGCATTATGTTCTAAACCTCGGGACAAGGCACAGGGAACTCATGGGCTTGGTCCAGGAGAACCTGGCAGAAACCTAACAGCAGAAAAAGGTCTGGAATGACAGGAATGCTCAAGCTAGAGAGTACGTTGTGGGGCAGCAAGTAATGGTTCTCATTCCTGTCAGACACAACAAGCTGTAGGCAGCCTGGGAGGGACCCAACAAGGTAGTAGGGAAGGTCAGTGATGTTAACTACATGATCAAACTGCTAGGCAGGAGGCAGGAGGCAGGGGCACAAATTGTACCATGTTAACGTGATGAAACATTACCATGATAGGGGGGACCTTTTGCTGAGTATTTGCAGTGGATGGCAGGAGGAGTCTGAGGGGGATTTTGTGACTGGTCTTCTCAGTGATGCTCAAACTGATACCTCAGTGGAAGGGGTAGCAATGTCCCAGCAACTATCCCCTACCCTGGTTCAAGAAATCCGAGCAGTATTACAGGAGTTTGGGGATATGTTCACCGGGAAACCAAGGTGCACCCACCTGGTACAGCACCATATGGAGATAGGACCCCAAAGGCCTATTAAGCAGGCCCCTTATAGGGTGCCTGAGAGAGTCAAACAGACTCTGAGGGAGGAGATACAGTAAATGTTGGAACTAGGGGTAATTCAGGAGACCAGCAGTCCCTGGGCCTCCCCAGTGGTGCTGGTACCAAAGAAGGATGGCAACACCAGGTTCTGTGTGGACTACAGGAAATTAAATAGTCACACAGAGTCAGATCTTACCCATGTCTAGGACAGATGAGGCACTAGAGCAGCTGAGTGGGGCTAAGTATCTTACCACTATTGAGCTTATCAAGGGTTACTGACAGGTGCCCTTGACTCCCAGTACTAGAGAGAAAGGTCACGCTTTGTAACTTCTTTAGGCTTGTATGAGTTCACAAAGATGCCCTTTGGGATGAAAAATGCCCCAGTGACTTTCCAGAGACTGGTAGATCGTATCCTAGCAGGAGCAGGAGATTTTGCCCTTGCTTACCTAGATGATATTGCCATCTACAGCCATTCTTGGAAAGAGCACCTTCAGCATGTCGGGGAGGTGCTGGGCAGACTACAGAGGGCGGGGTTGACCATTAAGCCCAGTAAGTGTCAGGTGGGTATGGCAGAGGTCTCCTACCTGGGACACAGAGTGGGGAGTGTAAAGATCATGTCAGAACCTGCCAAAATGGAAGCCATTCAGGCATGGCCTTTCTCTGTTACCAAAAAGCAGGTGAGGGCATTCTTAGGGACAGTAGAGTACTACAGAAAGTCTGTCCCCAATTATAGTACTGTAGTTGCTCCCCTCACAGATCTAACAAGGATAAACATGCCAGATAAGGTAGTGTGGACCCCAACGTCTGAGCAGGCATTCCAGAAACTTAAAAGAGCTTTGTTAGCCAGTCCAGGTTACAGCAAATAATTTGTTGTGCAAGTGTATGCTTCAAACCATGGTGTGAGGCTGTACTTAACCAGGTTTCCTCAGAGGGAGAAGAGCACCCAGTAGTATATATCAGTCATAGGCTCCAATCCAGGGATGAATGCTATGCAGCTGTAGAAAAGAAATGCCTAGCCATAGTGTTGGCAGAAATTTAAGCCTTATCTGTATGGAAGGAAATTCACTGTAGTTACAGACCACAATCCCTTAACATGGCTACATCGAGCCTGCCAGCAAAATGCCAAGTTACTAAGGTGGAGCCTAGCATTGCAAGCATATGATATGACAGTGCAGAACTGCAGTGGGGTTAGCAATGGCTAGCAAGACAGGGAATGGGGTAAGGTATTCCCAGATAGGCTCAAAACTCTCAAACAATGTTTCTCAAGGGTCACTTGAAAAACTAGCTTGAGTTTTTTTTTTTGTTTTGTTTTTTTTTTTGGGGGGGGGGTTGTGACACTGCCAGCCCAGCTATCTGGAATTTTGTAAATCATTCTATGTCATTTGTGAATATTGATATGATTTATGCAGATCTGTATGTTATGTACTGAGCTTCAAGAATATAACCACAGCATACCCTGCTGGAACATAGAAGATTAATTTACAAAACTTCAAGAAAACAAGTTGAAATTAAGTGCTTTACGATGTGCTATAAAAGTTAGTTTCAATGCAGCAAGAAGACACAATGTCTAGAGCTTGAGGTTTTTCTATTGTCTGAAAAGAAAAGTAATTACTAGGTTTAAAATGTAAAGTGTTTGATTGCTTTATACTTTATAGCAGCTATACAGTTCTGAGCAGACATCTGAAAGATATGTATTTTTAACACAGAAATGTTAAATTTCTTCATTTCTGTTTTAACCTGGGAACTGAAGTCAGATGACAAAAAGTGATACCATCCAGGCTAACCCAGCAGTAATGTTTGATATTAATTTAAGAACTCTAGCAAAGAGACTGAGCATTTTGTATTTTGTCTTTGACCTGGAAACATCCATCATCACCATCATCTGCACTTGCCTTGCTAATAGTAAGCAACCAGGGTACAGTAATTTCTTTTAGATAGAGTTAGGAATAAAGTAAATATTAGTTTAGATGTTTCTGTAATTATCTGAGACTGTCCTACAATGTTGTTTTAAAATATTTCCTGTGATTTTGAACTCTGAAGTAACTGTTTGTTTATTGAGTATTGTCTGTTCTTTTATTATTTATTAAATATATTTAAACCTATCTTTGTGGCTGATATTTGTGAGACATATAGTACTTGCATATGTATTTGGTGATGCTGTACAGGGCACTCCTAAATAGCCTTGGTCAACACTACCATTTAGATAATAGTAACATCACACAGTAGGATTGAACATCCTTTTTTAAGGGCCTTATAGTAGCTGATAAGTAGGGGTTGGTGGCAGTGATAACTACTTTATACTCTGAGCAGATGAGCAGAAAGGAGCATAGCTAGTAAACCTGGGCCAGCCTTCCCCAGGTGCGTGTGTGTGTGTGTGTGTGTGTGTGTGTGTGTGTGTGTGTGTGTGTGTGTGTGTGTGTGTGCGTGTGTGTGTGTTTGTATATAAATCAAATCTCACAGTGGGTGTGTGTCAGCTACATGGACAGGGACACAAATCACTGGTTAGACAGAGAGGGTGCTGGAAGTCTTGGCTTTACCCCTCAGCTGAGATCTTAACCCTATAGCTGTGCCAGTGGGGAGTCGTATTGGGGATCTGAAGAAAGAGGGAGAAACCAGCCCCAAACTAACTGTGGTCTCTGTGTGCTCTCAAAGAAAATTGTACTTTACTGTATGTGTACTTTTCATCCTCCAATTGTGTACGTTCCTCAGTGTTACCAATGGTGAGGACTGAGGCTCCTTGATTACTGGGCCAGTGCAGGGGCATCACAGGTACACTTTTACATTTAGGCTTCTCTCTGCAGTTTCTATCATGCAGACTCTTTACTCATCATTGCAACATTAATAAAGCATACTTGAGAATAAAAACGTGGTACCTTTCTCTTGTAGATTTCTGAGTTTTCTACCATTTCATCTGCTTATATCCAATGTTTTAACATGATTAATCTCTACAGAGTATTTGTAATCATATAGTGACTGAAGACATACAACAAATAAAGACAAAAATGTTATTCACTTTGATTTGGTGATTAACGACACTTCCTGCGTCTGTTTTTTGTACTGTTGTTATCTTTGAGCCATTGTTATCACATTTGTGCAGAATTATACTGACTATTTAATGTAATCTTAACTTATTCTAACATTTAATGCATTATAATTGCAGCCTTTCGACTATTCACTCTGTGTGCTTATTATATTAATTTTTTAATGATTGGTGCCACTGGTAATTAAGCATGAGTACAAGTGTACTAGGGCAGCAATTTCTTTTATAATTAGCTAGCTTTGCAAGACTCAGAACTTTTAACTAGTCTGTGAGTAATTTACCACAAATCTAGATACAAGGTTCAAATCCACTCTTTATAGAAAAGAGGCATTTGTAAATTCCTGTTTACACTTTCACAGTTGTCACCCACCCAATATTAAAAAGAGTGTGATGGAAAGTCAGTTTGTCATATTAAGTAGGTTACTGTCTGACAAGCTGGATTTCAGTAATGGGAAGGGGTTGCTCAATAAAATTGGTGGAGGAAACTTTAAAAGAAATTACTGAGAGAAGAACATTCAATATTCCCTCTATATTAGCATCAGGTTTTACAACAAGGAGACCCAATAATGAAAATAAATGTATGAAGTATATTTACATTATTACACATTCATAGACATTCTACCACTGTTAATATCATTTCTGACAACAGAAAAACACTTGGAGAAATAGAGACCTTAAAGATATATCAGATGAGGGGTCAAGATTTGTTAAAATTAAAGACATTAACTTTAAATGTTTGCTAAAAAAATCAACACAAAACACAAGATAACATAACTATGTCACCTTGAGATGTAAACCATGTCATTTTACTATGCTCCCCCCTTTTATTTTCTTATTATGATTTTTTTGAAGTTCCTAATATGCCCACAATTTTTAAAGTCAAAGGGACATTCAAATCTGTTAACTTAGTATATTTGGTCAAATGTATATAATGTATGACATTTTATGTGAATAAGACCACTAGGACTTCTGGCAAAGGAATTTACAAGCACAGTTTTACCATTCAAACAACAATTCAGCAAATGCTTTATTTAAACATTCCCTTTACTGTAGTGAGTTTAAAAAGTATACAATATGGTGTAGCCAAATTTGCCACTCAATTGTATTTAAATACATAATGGTAGAATGGGACTCTTAGATGTATTTATATCCAAGTAAGTATGATTCTCTTATAATTTTAGTGATAACTGGTGAAAGGGTTATGAAATATGGTCTGTTTTCTGTAGGCATGCACATCGATTTCAGAGTAATAGTCTACCATACTGCATTATACTTGTTTTCCATTGTGGAAAACAGTATGACTTTGTTTCTTGATAGAAAATAAAGCACATGCATATAATACATACTTCTTGAATTATTAATATATCAGAAGTAAATTGTGTGGGGATTTTTTTTCCAGAAATGGACAATTTTAGTTTGGGAAACAGACTCTAAATTCCTACTGTTTAAACAATATGGTATGGCTGAATTCATTACTGAGCTGTATTTCAAGAGGCAGTGTGGAAATGTTTTCATGATGGCAGTTTGACTCACATATTCTGTTTTTGGGCAAGGATTAAAATAATGAATATTAGCATTAAAACTTAGCTGACATGGTAACAGTTACAAGGAAAGTATATCTGAATAGTTGTTTTTTTCCCTGGAGGAAAGCAGTCATCTCAGAGCAGTACAAACCAGAAATAAAATTAGAGGCTATAATTGGAAATATTGATGCTATCAACTCAGACATAAGGGTTAAACACCAGGAGATTGCAGTGGTGATGGCATGATTAAATGTTGTGGTTACACAACAGTGGAACAAGTCCTTTGAGATGGAGGACATAATTAAAAGAAATGAAAAGATGACCAGGATTCTTGATTGTTTAATTGAAGGGCAGCTCTTTAAACAAGATGACCATGACATTTCTCTCATCAAAACTAATACTACCTAAGAATAACTAACAGCCCCCTAATATTCCTCACATCTAACATTCCAACATCCTTCCTATAATTATGCTCATCATCATATTACTATAATGCGACTGCTCAAAACACCACACTAAAAAAGGTACAACTATTTTATCTACTTTCTCAAGGATCCCTCTGCAACTTGTATGGATATCCAAAGACCAGAATGTATTGCATGCAAAAATGCTTGTTTCCCTCTGCCAATGTTTTAAATACTTGTTAACAACTACAACTATTTACTATAGCATAGAAATCAATCCTTCAACAGATTGAATCTACCAAAGGCCAGGTTGTCTTACAGTTATTATCCGCATATATTTTTGATTTCCTCTGATAATGCCTAAATATCAATATATGTTTCTCGTCTCATGAAACTAAATGTTACTTATAATTATTGCTTTACTGTTAGAGCTTTTCTCCCTGGGCTTCTGCTGAAAATGGGTTCTTCTGACCCAGATGTACTACCCCAGTAAACAAATGTTAAATAAATAAATAAAATAAATAAACAAATGAAGATGGTCATCATGAGAGAATGTGAGAAGTGTTAGGTTCTAACAGAATGTAGAATTCCAGGACCATTTAAAATTTGCTGTAGCACGGCTAAAGTTAGATAATGCTTGTCATCACTTGTATCCTCAGATGGATTGAGCACTCAGGGTGAGGAAAGTGGACAGAGGCCACAAGGAGCCATTCCAACTTACTGTACAATTGCATAGCTTTTGCACTAAAAGTTGGATTTTAAAGCAGCCTGCATACAAACATGGGCTGCTAGTTCCCAGAAGA
Organism: Protopterus annectens; assembly: GCF_019279795.1. Lineage (NCBI taxonomy): Eukaryota > Metazoa > Chordata > Ceratodontiformes > Protopteridae > Protopterus > Protopterus annectens. The sequence goes on from NC_056736.1 coordinate 510,994,591, forward strand.
CAAGTGTGAGGAGCACAGGACTAATCTCCAACAGTATTTCAGCAAAGAATATGTATGGCTCATATTATGGGACATTTCAGATGGGTTGGGACAGTTGTGAGAATGATATATCCATCTTTAAAAAAATCATACATAACAAAACAATAAAACTCTTTAAATCAGTGGTGCAGGGTTTCTATAAAGTGCTTTGAATGGTAGATGGTTTGGGGGGCAGCAGGTGTACAAAAAGTTTGCTGGGGCAACAGGTCTACAGAATGGGTATAACTTGAGCAAGACTCAATAAATGGGGATGGATTTTGCTAATTTGTGACCTCAGATGCAAAAGTGTCTACTCAAAAGATGGTTTGGTTATTTAAGGTGGCCGTCCTGTGAAAAGAAGCTGGGGTATAGCCCCTTTGCACTTTATTGGTCACTTGCAAGGTGATCCTCGGTTCCAGAAGAAGAAAGATGAGGAGAGACATTAGAAGAGGGTAAACTACTACTCTCCAATGAAAGGTGATGAGCAGAGAAGATGGCTTTGGGTCAGTCAAAACGATGAGGTGGAAGAGAAGCAGGTTATGTCCAGCCATTCTTAAGGAGTTACAGGTTGTGGTTGCCCAAAATAAGAATGCTGATGGTGAGACGGAGCACAGGTAGCAAGGATAAAAGAGCCAACTGTGCAGATGGGTGAAGTATATTCTGGTATGGCTGAATGGTGAGAAGCATAACTGGCATTTAAATAACACAAAATAAAATATAACCAACCAGACAGTGCCGAGAAATAAAAATAATTATTTATTGAAAAGGTAAGTGCTTTCGTAAATACACCATGCAGTTCTTCAGACCATACTAAAACAAAAATGCTTATTTTCGTAAATACAATAAATCATTAAAATAATAAAACAATTAAACAAATAATTAACAAATCAAAACAAACAATCAATGAGGCAAAGCTTGAGCCTTCAATAGTGGCTTTAAAGGTATATTACCATTCAAGCCAGGAGCTCTATGTGATTGAAAGGTGGTTATCCATCTGGTCTCCACTACCTCAACTTTATTAACAATATCACCACCTTTAAAATCTTTGCTAATAAGTTGCAAAACTAAAAAAACTGAAACTATGGTGTTCCATCATGCGTTCCCTAAGGGAATGATTAGCTTTACCTACATAAAAAACTCATGTAGTCATTGCAGTAAACCAAATAAACTAAATTGCAACAACTGCAATCTGCATAAAATCTAGGCACAAATTTAAAGCCATTAACCAGATGTGTGTAGATCTTGACTTCAGATATATATGTAGATCCTGACTTCAGATATATATCTGCAAGCTCTTCAGATATATATCTGCAAAAGTAACTCTCTCCCCACAGAGTTTGTTTTTGGGACCCATAGGTTTACTTCATATTTTAAGCATTTCATGGATGATATTTTTTTATTATTGGAAGACCCCATTGACATTTTAGATGAATTCATATTGCATTTACAGAGCACTACTTCTTTTTGCGGGTTTACTAAACGTCTGTCTTATGAGGCGATAGATTTTTTTTTTGGATATTCACTTTGTCAAAAGTAAAAATGGCTTACTTGAGACTAGATTTCACAGGAAGGCATGCTGGAGGAATGGTCTTTTACATCGTACCAGCATATATCCTGGGCATATTTATTGTAATATTGTCAGAAGTCAAGCACATAGGATTTTGAGGCTTCACGCTGATGACAATATGTTTCAGGAGGCTTTATTAGATCTGCATTGTAATTTTCATGCCAGGGGCTACACTAATTGTGATTGGACATTGGTGATGTAAGATATTAGTCATGCCTGTAGGGATATTGCTAAGCCTTATTTTTCCAAGTGTGCTCAGAAAAGGAGTACAAGGGCCAATGTTAGAAGTGGGGAGAGAGTGACTTTAACCTCTATTGATGATACAGGTAAGGTTTGTGGGATTATTTGTAAAAAATGACAGGTCCTTTTGGCTGATCACACCATTAGAAGGATAGTTGGCTCCATTCCCACTTTTTGTTTTAAGAATAGTCTTTCCCTTAAAAGGATCCTATGCTATGATCATTATAAATTTAAGGCTAATTCTCCATCATTAAGGTTAGGTACGTATGCCTGTAGGATGTGTAGAGCTTGCAGATATATATATCTGAAGTCAAGATCTACATTTATTTTTATTTATTTATTAAACATTTGTTTACCGGGAAAGTCCAATTTGGAACAAAGCCAATTTTCAGCGGAGGCCCCGGTAGAAAAGCTCCAGATGCATGTCTTTGTAATGTACATGCATCCAGTTAATGCCTTTAAATCTGTGCCTAGATTTTATGCAGATTGCAGTAGTTGCAATTTGGTTTATTTGGCTTACTGCAATGACTGCACAAGTTTTTATGTAGGTAAAACTAATTGTTCCCTTAGGGAACGTATGATGGAGCATCGTGGTTGTATAGGAAGGAAAGATGGAACAAGTGCTTTGTACAAACATGTTGAGATTTTTATTGACCATAGTTTCAGTCTTTTAGTTTTGCAACTTATTAGCAATGATTTTAGAGGTGACGATATTGTTAATAAAGTTGAGGTGGTAGAGACTAGATGGATCACCACCTTTCAAGTGCATAGAGTGCCTGACTTTAGAGGTAATATACCTTTAAAGCCACTATTGAAGGCTTGAGATATGCCTCATTGATTGTTTTGGTGTGTTAATTATTTGTTTCATTGTTTTATTGTTTTAATAATTTATTGTATTTAAGAAAGTGAGCATTTTTGTTTTAGTATGGTCTGGAGAAGTCCTTGGTGTATGCACGAAAGTGCTTATCTTTTCAATAAATAATTTTTAATTCTTGGCAGTTTTGGTTGGTTAAATTTTATTTTGTGGTATTTCATTTCTGATTTAACTGACTTTTATTCACTTGGTTTATCTGTTTTTTTCCTGGCATTTAAATAACTAGAAATAAATGAATATTCAAACACCATTGAGAGCGTTAGCTAGGATCATTAATCAAACGAAACCAACAGTGCAGATTTTGGAAATACAATTTAATAATAAAATATATGCTAAAACTGAGGATGTTCTTAATATCTTTGAAAAAATATACACTAATATTTATGCTGGACAAAAGGATATGACCCCTAACAGGAATTATGAACAATTTCTACATTCAAGAAAAACAGACTGTATCAAAGTAATCAGAAAGCCACAAAGTCCACTCCACGATATTTAGTCTTAACGCACCTTTTATTAAAAAACAAGCAACGTTTTCGCTACAACCCCTGATGTAGCTTCCTCAGAGTACTCGAAAACGTTGCTTGTTTTTTAATAAAAGGTGCGTTAAGACTAAATATCGTGGAGTGGACTTTGTGGCTTTCTGATTACTTTGATACAGTCTGTTTTTCTTGGTTTTTTACATCAGCAACAGTTTGTCTTCAGTGTTTGTGTAATTTCTACATTCAATTAAGTTTCCAACAATAGGAGAGGACATTCAAAATGACTTGGTTAAACTGATATCTGAAGAAGAAATAGTATATGTAATTCAGCATATGAAATCACATAAATCACCAGGTGCTGATGGCTTGACAGTGGAATTTTATAAAAAGTTTACAGATATTTTCGGTAAGATACTTTCAGTTGTGTTTAACTACATAATTAGGAATAAAATTAATGATCCACATCTTAATGCCTCAAAAACTACTTTTATACATAAAGCCAATTCAGATCCTCAAAATCCAGATAATTATAGACTGATATCATTAATAAATGTAGACATGAAAATTCTAACCTCTATTATAGCATCTAGACTGAAGAGAATCATGATTCATATCATTTCCAAAGAACAGACTGGTTTTATGGCAGGTAGACAAACCAGTGATAATACACTCACATTACATACTATGTTAGAGAATGCTAAACAAAATAATTTAAATATTTATGCCCTTATAATTGATGCCCAGAAAGCCTTTGATAGGGTTGATACAAATTTCTTGTTTTATCTTTTATTTATTGTATTTTAATATATCACGAGTTTGTCCAAATGTTTCAAATATTATATAGTAATCCCTATACTACATTGTATATTAATAAAAACTTCTCTAAAAGAATACAGATTAAGAATGGAACACGCCAGGGTTGCCCTTTGTCCCCTTTATTATTTAATATCTATCTTGAACCATTGTTTTTATATATTAAACAAAATGTTTATCATAATGTCCCAATAATTTATAGAACTAAAATATTAATGGCATCTTTTGCTAACGATCTTAGCATTTATTGTGCATCTCCATTATCAGATACTGAAAAATTATTGAAGGCTGTTAATGAGTTCTCAAAAGTCTCTAATTATAAAATTAACTTGAAAAAAAAACAATATCTTCCCTTTAAAGACACCTAAACCCTTTTCGTTATTGCCCTTAGTGGGACAGGTATCATTTAAAGAAAATATTAAATATCTAGGTATTGAGTTCTCTACAGATAATAAAGACTTTTACAATAATAATATTAAAGCAATCTGGGAACAAATCATTTCGGATTTTGGGAGATGGAAAAATTTACGACTGCCAATGTTAGCAAAAGTTTCAATTATCAAAATGAACATATTACCACGATTACTGTATATTTTTAGGTCAGCCAATTTATTACTTTCGAAGACGTTTTTTAAAAAGATTCATAAAGAATTGGCTAAATTCATTTGGGAACCAAAGAAAACCAGGATATCTTATGATAAATTAATGACCCCAAAAATAGAGGAGGTTTGGAATTACCTAATTTTGAAATGTATTATTTAATTGTAAATTCTAATAGAATTTTAAGAATTGCCAATTATGATATAAATAATACTAAGTGGACACCACTTTGGGTAGTTCTGAATTATAAATATATTCTAAAGTTAAATATCAATCCTAAAGCAATACTTTTTTTAGGTAAGGATACGTTGAAATTCTATGGGATTATTGAACACATCAAAACAAACATATTCTCTTTACATAACTTATTTCATTCATTAGATTTGGTTCAACATATGATGTTTTTTCAACCCTTTCATAAGAATCCTAATTTAAAATTGAATAATCAACTAATTGATCTCAACAAGTTTCCATTGATAGTTAATCTAACTTTGATTGATATATATAAACATCTTGACAGTTCGGCCAACCAAATAAGACAAGAACTTAACTTACCTAAAAAGTATCTGGTTATTCTGAGACAAATTAGAGAACTCACTATAAGCTATTTTAAAAGTTTTAAACTGGAAGAAGAGGCTATTAATAGATGCTCTTTGTTGTGGCAAGCTCTTCAACAGGATCTTAAACATATCACGACAGCAAATCAATTAATTAAAGAATTTCAATTTCATGATACAATTTTGTTATCAAACTACTGGGATGAGAAAATTTTACTGACAGATAGAAGTAATATGTTAAAAGCAATTGACTTGACCATCAAATCTACTTCTCTTCAAAAATTAATATATACCCAGTTGATGATTTGGAACAATGCATATTATACACGCCTTACCCTGCATAAATTTAATCCCAAAAATTCACCAACTTGTCCATATTGTAAGAGTCAACCAGCTGATCTTCTTCATATGTTCTGGAGTTGTAAATGTATTTTCAAACTTTGGAATTCCCTTAAGAGTCAACTTCAGAAGGTGGGTTACCAAAGTACAACGTTATCATGGAAATTTATGATTCTGCATATTCCCCCGAAAGAGATCCCTAAATCACAAATTATTATATATATTAATATTTTTCTATTAATGAAGCTTTATATAGCTTTAAATTGGTTAGACCCATCTAAAACTTCATGGCAGAACTTTAGAGTTCCAGCAACAAAACATATATTGGCTCATAAATTACTATTGAACCCACAAAATAAAAATGTTAATAATCTAAAAATTTGGGAACAGATTTTTAATATTATACTAGCATAGTATTTTCAACTTGGAAATATTAATAATTATTTATGTGTATGGAGAGAATTTAGTAATCATCTGTCTATTACTTGCATTTACTCTTATGCTTTTTTATATTTAAATGTATTACATGGAAGCATTCTTGTAAATATTGTATATAGAGTGTGGTTATTAGTGATATTAGTTAATGTTTGATTTGTGAATATATGTTATTTTTTATCTTACTTGTGTTTGAAAATAATATAACAATAAAGATTTATTATGGAAAAAAAGAAATAAGTGAATATAAGGATTATTAGGGGAAGAATACCAAATAGTATTGCTTCTAATATACTCTTCTTTTGTTTTCCTATGTCTTGTCTCAAGTGCCGCTGGTGAGGTGATGCACTAAGAATGATTAAAAGGGAAGGACATGCAGATGGTGTAACAAAGGGTGAGAAAGAGTAAAAGTCAAGAAATGACAGTGGTAGCAGGTAATTCAGACAAGTCAAGTACAGCAAGAAGAATGAAGGCAAGAGGAAAGTAAAGAAAAAGTATAGACACTGGCCAAACAACAATAAGTGAAAAGTATTTAAGAATGATCTGGGTAAACTAACAATGAAAGCACAGATATAATTCTCTTGTTATGTGTTACTATGTATTGCTTATTTGTAGAAGATGGAAGATAGGACCAATGTACAAATAAGGAATGTCAGCATTTGAAAATGTTCTTAGTGAAGGTCATAAGTTTAAGTGTCATTTTACTCCAGGAATATGTAATGGGTGAGTTATTTAAGAAGTGAGCTAAGGTGCCAAAAGATTTGTATTCTGGGATGGTGAATGTACACCATTTGTGTTCTGTTCTGATGAAGTCATTATCTTTTGATGAAAACGCTTAACTTTCTGAATTGTGCTTTGGTTCTTTCCTATTAAAAGTGGAGTCCTGTCAGTCATTGGGTGCGTGTTTCTTGGTTACTAGTGTTTTTTTTCCTCATATCCTGTAACTATTGTTTTATGTATTGAATGTACACCATTTGTTACATTTACCTGGGGATGGGCATACCTGCTACTTCCCTCACTTTCAGTCCTTTTCAAGGATTGATAAAATTCTGATAACTAAAGAGCATAGATATTTGCTAGATATAATAATAACAGCACATGCAGCACTCTCAGATCATGATCCCATTAAATGTTAATGAGATCCCCTGGGCAGATTTTGGTGAGACACTAGAAGGAGAAAATTAGAGGATTATTTTGCCTTTAAGACTGAACATTTTCTAATAGCACCTAAGGCCACAGGGTTTGACTTCTGTGCTAGCTGTGCAAGTATTTAGCCTTGTGCCTGGGCAAGCAAGCAAGATGTAGACAGATACATTCTTAAAATAAGAGACCCAAGAAGTGGTACTTCAGTGACTGTAACTCAAGACATTATGAGAGTTTTTGAAAAATACTTTGCCAGGCTTCATTCAGAAGAAGAGGAGCAACTACTCTCAGAAGCAGACTGCAAAATGTGTTCTATTCCCCTCCTGGTAATCTAATTGAGTTTAAAGGATGTGGAAACCCTGACTCAGCCAGTCTCAGAGGTGGAAGTTTGAGAATTATTGTCACGTATGTCACAGAATAAGACCCTGATCATGGACGGTATGCAAGCTAAGATGCACATTGGTGGAATAGGGAAATTCATTACCAATTTTGGTGTTTTAATTCATGATAAGTGCTTTCATTCATCAACTGGACTTTATCAGATTGATTGCATATTACTGCTGCTTAATACTGTAACATTTACATGCTTCTATTTTCATTTTTCACAAATAACAAGGAAGTGAAGTTAGTCCTCTGCCTTAATATCTCTGCCTTAATGTCTCTGCCTTAATGCTGGGGACAACTACCTCTTCGCATCTCTGTTGTGGTTTTTCATTCTTAGACAGACAAGACAGTGTGACATAGCTGGGACATTGACTGCATCTTTGGAGGCCACCTACAAAGTTATTTTAGATAAAGATAAAGTTTACTGCCATAGATGGAAGTTAATGTGCATGGATATGATCCAAAGGATTTATGCAGTCACTTGATATATCTTCCCTTTGATTTCATATGCATGTCCAGTCATCCCTCTGGCCCTGAAAAAGATTGTCTAGTTAAAGTTAAAATGCTATATTAGAGATTTTATTTAGTCAGGGGGGAAATAAGTGTGAGTTGGGAGCATCTCAGTCTTCCCCACTTAAAAATTTTAAGTGTTAGCAACAAAATTAAAAGTTTTGAGTGAGCTATGTGACTCCAATATGTTTGTTGCCTGGAAGGAGATGATTAAGAACTATATAAGGACCTAATTTAATTGTATGATAAGTAATATTAAAAGAAGAAGATCAAGCTAAGTCCTTGCCCTATGCTGGTAACCTCATTGATTATATCTGCCTATACTGGGTTTGATTGTATAGGTACTGGCCTAAAGTTAAATGTCATGATACCCTTGGGTACCCCAGTTCATTGGAGGGTATGGGCTACAAAAAATTATATTGGACAAAGAGAGTGCCCTAATTTATTTTACTGGGAACAACTGCTAGAAAACTCCAGGCAAAATGTCATAGACATTGTTTCTGAGATGTTATTCTCTCCTAGATAATAAGATAGGCTATTTTACTAAACTTGATCTAAAACTAACTAAAAAACACCAATAAAGTCCAAACTGATAAAGAACACAAAGGTCAGGCACTCATGGAAACACACACTCCAAAAAGACTTTGTTCTTCTGCCAATGACTGCAAATGGCTATTTAAACACTGTTTATTAAAACAAAATATAGATAAGCGCTTTCGTCAAGACTATTCTTAACTTCATCAGATACAAGGCAAAACCATTTAGTCAAATTTAAATAAAATCCATCAAGACATCAATAATGATATATACCAATCCCACAGCAGCTTGCTAAAAAAGACCTCCCTAGCTCATAAATATTAATAAATAACAAAGTTTCCTTTTACATACAAAAACAATTTAAAAACTTAATATAAATATCACTCATCTAAATACAAAACACAATGAATGGTACATATGTAAAAACACAAAAGAGAATGCGGTCCCAGTCACAATAGAGGAAGTCTTCAGGAATTCAGTCCAATGCAGCCAAGAATAAACAAAAAATAGTTTATTGCATAAAGCGATCCACAAGATAATAAATTCCACTGAAAGCGATACTCAAATTTACAACTGGAACCATAGATTAAGCGCTTTCGTCTCCATTCGGAGACTTCATCAGAATCCATGGATTTAAAAATACAGGCATCTTTTATACTAACAAAATCCATTTAGCTGGCATCTAATTGAATGATTGATTAATTAATTCCATTTTTCTTAAAGTGCAACCTTACCATAAATACTAAGAACATCTAAAACTTGTATGAATGAATGAATAAATAAGAGTAGTAAGAGAAATATTTAAAAATATAATTAATATATATATATATATATATATATATATATATATATATATATGCAATAAATAGCCACTTAAATAGATCCATAAAGTACATATAAGATACATATAAAAAAATATATATTATATATAAAACAATGGATGTAAATAAAAAGATATACATAAAGGGAATCAAATCCAATAAAATCTAAGTTAAAAAACTTGTGTATAAGTAAAATCAAATGTATTAAAAATGAAATATTGAGTAAAATACATATATTTATAAATGCATATATATATATATATATATGTGTGTATACCTCCCCTATATTTTTGTGTATTAAAACAAAAATGTTAAACAACCCTAGGAATAAATTCTTAATTATTTTATATTATAATCATTACTTATATTTCTTAGGGTCAGCTGCAAGCATTTTCAATGCTGGGGTGATGGAGATATGGTCATTTAGACCCTTACCACAACAAGAGTCCAATCTAAGTTGCCACATCATTTCTTTTAACTCCAGCTGGGTCTCCCAATCACCACCCCTCTCAAAGCATTTTACTTCCTCTATTACCCAGAATTTAAAATCTGCATTCTTACAGACCAAGACATGCCTGTACATAGCATTGTTTTCATTTTGTTTGTTGATATCCCTCACATGTTTATAAATTCTGGATCGTAGGTGCCGTTCTGTTTTCCCAACGTAATAGCTCCAACAGACCTTACAGAAAACAAGGTATACCACCCCTTTTGTATATATATAATATTATAAATATTAATAAATAACAAAGTTTCCTTTTACATACAAAAACAATTAAAAAACCTAATATAAATATCACTCATCTAAATCCAAAACACAATGAATGGTACACATGTAAAAACAATTATTTACAAAATGAACTGAAGTATTTTTATTTTACTACCTCTCCATCGCTTTTAATTTTAAAAGGCATGCAATGGAGAAGAAGTCATTTAAACCTATCAACTGTCCAGAATTAAGATGAACTTGCCACAGTGATTACTTGTTTTATAGAGGCAGGCCCCATGGCCCACCCCTTTTATCCAAATCAACAGTATCCACAATTAAAAATCTAAAAGAGTGGTCAGATTTTTATGTGCAGTGTTTTCCCATGGCATTTGTGAGTTTACCAAGCCTAATATCCCTCAGATGCTCATAAATTCTATTCTTGAATTTCCTCTCAGTCTTTCCTATGTAGAAACAATCACATACATTACACAGTGCACAATATGCCACTCTCTCAGTGTAGCAATACACTTTCTTATTTAAGCAAATTTTTACTTTATTCACTACAAATTCATTTCCTTCCATCACATAGCTACACTGGGCAGAAGATCCACACTGTGTAACATTTCTGTTAGATTCCAGGATGCATTTTAAATTTTCCCTCTCTTATAAACAATGTTAGGTTTATTCCGTACACACTCTCTAATACCTCTATCATTGATCTATCTGATTGATCTATCTAAAACATCCCTGCTATTGCTGTTAAAGGTAGTAATAAAAGGACATTCACAATTTTGATTATGTTCCACAATGGATGAGGTCAAATCAACATCTGCACCTTACCCATTCTCCAAGCACCCATCCATTGAATATGTTTCTTGTTTATTATTCACCACCTGGCTACCTAGCAAGGGTCTAAAGAATCCTCTTTCTCTTTTATGTACTACTTCAATCATGACAATTTAAAAGCCATACAGTGTAACCTCTTTTTAGGAGCATGCCTTTCATGTGATCACACTCATTGAGAAAACTATGGAACAGGCTCACCATCCAGGCCGCCCTTACAAATTGACCTTTTACTATGGCTCTTTTTTGTTTAAAAGGATGGGCATTATCAAACTGTAAGAAACTGTTTGAATAGGTTTCTTTCCTATGAATATGTGCTACAAAACCCTTTAAATTAGCCTCTTTTTTAAGTAAAACATCTAGATAGGCTATTTTTTCATTATTAACATCATATGTTAACTTCAAAAAGGTAGTTGTACTCTTAATGTGTTCTAGAAAGGGAAGGATCTCATCTCTTGGGCCATTCCAATAGATAACGATATCATCCAAAAAACATATATAAAGTGTGCAGAACCTAAACCATGTGGAATTCTTTAAAAATTTTCTCTCCCATTCTAACATAATTATGTTGGCATATAAACCACCACACGATGACCCCCTGGTTTAAGTTTTTAAATTGTTTTGTATGTAAAAGGAAACTTTATTATTTATTAATATTTATGAGCTAGGGACGTCTTTTTTAGCAAGCTGTTGTGGGATTGGTTTATATCATGATTGATGTCTTGATGGATTTTATTTAAATTTGACTAGACGGTTTTGCCTTGTATCTGATGAAGTTAAGAATAGTTTTGATGAAAGCGCTTATCTATTTTTGTTTTAATAAACAGTGTTTAAATAGCCATTTGTGGTCATTACTGGAAGAAGAACAAAGTGTTTTTGGAGTGTGCATTTCCACAAGTGCCAGACCTTTGTGTTCTTGATCTAAAACTAGCCAACTGTAGGTTAGTCAGAGCTGCCTTAAGTTTTGGCCTAAATGGATTGTGTGATTCACAAAGGTCAGAAACCCACAAGGAGTGGTCACACTATCCTTGAGCTATACAAATTGCTGGTGAAGCTGAGAACAAAAATAACGGAAAATACAGGATAGCATGGAACAGAGAATTAAACCTTAAGATAAGTAGTGAGGTATGGACCCAGGTTATGCACTTTCCCATAATTGCCACACTTATCTACAACTCAGATTTTTTTGGTTGAAGTGCCAGTTTAAGTACTTTTACACACGTACTAGGTTGAACAGAATATTCCCTGGTGCTGATGCCAGTACCAATCTATTTTTTGAAGATGTCAAACAGGGGTGAATGGAAAGGAGATAGATATGTTTAGGGCCTGCGCTTCTAGACTGCATTTTAAGGAAATGTTTCAATGAATTTGTGCTATCATATAACCCGGCCAACTGACCATAACCCCAGTCATGTTTCTTTTGAGACTTCCTGCATTCCACAATATCTGCTACTATGACCTTAACATGCTTAACCATATATTACTGAGGGCTAAAAAACTATGATTAAATATGAAAAACACCTTTACCTCCTGTTTATAGGGACTTGTTCTTACCTCTGGAGGAATAAGTGTCTTTTGAGCTTAAATAAACTTATTTCATCTCCAAAAAGAAAGCCCATAGGAAATGATTTCCATGGAAAACTTTTGTTGTGTTTGTCATGATGTTTTCTTAAATAATTAGCTTTTACATGCATGATATTAATAATTGAAACATAACTTGAACTATTGATACTCAACCTGGAGGACTTCTTGGAGAAGGTCACCAAAGCAATGGATGAGGGCAAAACCGTTCACACTGCCTACATTGACCTAGCCAAGGCATTTGACACAATACCCGACTTAGGCATTGCTGACAAACTCAAGAGGTTAAAAACCAAGAAGAAAAATCTAGCAGAGCTAGAATTTCCACTGTGTGATTTCTTAAACCTCTTGTATTAGAGGTGACATGGGTTATATGCAAATAGGTAGTAGAGGAGCATGACGTTTGCATAGCATCCTGGAAAATGGGGGAGAGACAGTCCTAGTAAAATAAATTGTATGAGCAATATTAGTGGGAGAGAAAGTGTAGATATGTTATTCTTTCTGATGCTTAAATTAAATAGAAGAGAGTTTGAAAAGTTGAGGAAGAAAGGCTATAGGTGGGTGGGTATGGATAGAGTCAAGGTGGTGGGAAGAGGTGATAGGAATTACGGTAATGGATAAGAGTGGATGACAATGGAAGCATTATGAAATGGGAAAATCAGTGTCAGTTGTTTGTCATGGACTTTATAAGCATAAACGGGTGGCGGTGAGCTCCAGTTATGGCCCAAATATAGACTGTATTACAGGGATAGTATGTTTAGTAGCTAACGCAAATATAGAAGGGGAGGGTTAATATGGTGTGACTAGAGGATTCTAATGAAGTGTTATGCCCATAGATGTACAAATTGCATGATACTGTAGAGCGCAATGCTAAATAATCAGAGTTTGTTGAGTTTAGGAATGATGGACATTTGGGGAAGAGGTGGGGGATGACATGCAGTATTTCCTAAGTAGAAGTTATTATAGACAAGCACACAGTTTAGATAGATTCTTGGTAGATGAGAAAATAGGGTCTGAGACTGAGGGATTATGGATTCTAGAAGAAGAATCAAAGACTATACAACAGGCATAAAGGGGTGCAATTCTGGAAAGCAAAGAGTAGAGGCATATATGGCTGGTTTGGCATGTTCACTCTGCTGGATCTGAACAGCAGTCCTGATTCATTAATTTTATCATGATAGTTATAGTAGATCAATGGATAATGGAGCTGTTGTCACATGATCATTTTTTTTCATAAACTATAGATCTAAGTCATTCTTATTATGTTAAAAAAACTCAGATAACTATCAAGTGCGGTAAATAAATAAGTATTCTGTTTACAGATATCAAATGAATCATTTGAGTTCACTTTTGTAGTTGTGCTTTGTGATCCCACATCACTGCATGGTGTTCCTTAGGTTTTATACTCTGGACTGCATACATATTATTAGTCATCTCTGTGAATGAACAAATGAGAGTGCCTGGGACTGTGAGAATCGTTTATGTGACTCATTGCCTCTGAATTTGAGCAAATCAATGTCTCTGACTGCGCTTAGTTTGTCCTGTAATCCACTAATCCAGCATCTGCACATTGTGAATTCTCTGAATCATGCTCAGTGGTTTGCATGCAGACCCTAGCAATATGTTAAACTGATAAACTGATATGATTTTAAATAATGAATTATAATATTTTTCTGCACACACAGTACTGCTAAGTCTGACTCATTGATTTCAGTGTCTGCAAAGAAGTCACAAGAACCATATAAGCAGGCAATATATTTCTTAATCTCAGTTGACTGAATCACTTTGCAGTAATGATGTTACATTTAGCCTGTGCGTCTATCTTAAATGTGATAAACGACTTACATACAGCTTTTCAGTCCATTGATTTCTGCAGTGGCAAAACCTTTGAGTCTCTGAGCTCATTGAGGAAATTGACCTCAACACACTAATCAACAGAATTTAAAACCAAGTCATTTTCTGCCTAATCTGGGTGAGATGGACATTAGACAATTCCTATTTGCATTTGCACAGCCATTACATTTGTCTGCCATTAAATATGTGTAAATCAAGCATATGACATTTATTTACGAAATTGCATACAAACAGGAATGGATTGGCTTGTCCCACATTTCCTACACTTTTTGTCATGCTGATAACAGCACCTTAAACAAAATGGTGCTTGGTGAGTTGAATGCTTTCCACTTTTAACTGTGTCATCAGTTTCATGCATAATCACATTCTTTGTTACTCACTGATTGATGCAGGTCCTATATTATGTTTTACCTTTAACCACTGGATTTTTAGACTCACAGAAAAAAGCCAGGAAACTATATGTTTGTGTTGCACTTCAGCTGTCTAACTGATCTCACAAATGTAAAGATGTTTTTTGCATTGCCTGATATTGCTTCTACATTTTGTTCTCTGCTTTGAGTAATGCTGTTGGGACTGGTTTAAGAACCATCTTAGATTTAAGTAGTGATTGATCTAAGTGAGAGGTTTACTAATTCCTGCAACTCCTGTAGCTTCAAGCACCTGTGCTTCAGATTTCACTTGTTTTTCTTTGGTTATTTTGTTCTTTTGTTTAATGCTTACTGCACAAATTGAATCTCGGCCTTCACTTCCTGATAAACTGCAGCAGCTGGAAACACACACACACTCACATTTTGACTAATGGCTAGATTTTAACATCAAAGAAAAAAGCCAGGAAAGTACTTTTTTTGTGTCAACACTTGAGTTGTCTTACTAATCAAGCCACTTAGGGCTGTCTTCTGTATTGCCTGATACTGTTTTTGCATTATACTTTCCAAACTGAGTAAATCTATTTGGCTTGGTGGAAGACTAATTTTGTATTTAAATAATGTTTAATCTAAGCAGGAGTTAAACAAATCTATGCAGCTTCTGGATAACAGAGCAATTAGATTTCAGATTTCACTTGTTTTTCATTGGTTCTTTTTTTTTCTTGTTTAATACTTATTATGCAGGGCTGCACTGAGCTCCATACCACAGCAGTTGTAGTTCCATAGTGGGTATTGTGCACAAGTAAATTCTCTCTCCATTGTACTACTGAAAGTGTACCCTCTTCAAATTCCTGTGAGTTACTAAACCACTTCTGATCTGTGTAAGCAGCTTGAATTGATTTGCACTATCCTCCTCTTAGCAGCACAGTGCATGTAGCAGCTCTTCTGCTCTGTGCAGTCTTGCACTGAACGTATTGTCCATGCAGCAAATACCCCCCTGATATTTCCCCAACTCTTCTTTACTTGTTCATAAACTGTATAACATAGCAGCCCTGATCACCATAGAAAGACAATCAACTAACACCCCCTTCTTTTGCCAGTTTTATAGTATATGGAATCCTAAGGCAGTGTAAGGACTGCCATATGCTCACTGAAAATAACTCCTGCTTAACCCAAAGCACTCTACCTGTGAGAGGTGTAAATACTTAACTAAAGTGGAAACATCCTCTCCTAGCCAGTTGCAAGCAGTGAGTATTACCTCCGTCCCCACCTATGCAACATCAGTGTCATATCCCAAGCAGGATAAAGCCCATGTAGCTCAAGCTTCCACAACGGTGATCAAAGGATGAACATCCAATGATGCTGAATAGTGATAATGCTTGAACAGAAACAATATCAAATACATAGCAGCTGTTACATGAAATATTATGAAAAGTCCTGTAGTATGAGTGCTACTATATTTAATGGCTGGAATGTGACTATTTGTTTATTCATTGGTTGAAGCTAATTTTTAGTTAGAGACATTTTTATTAATTTCTCATTGTTGTGGCTCATATTTGCCTATTTGTTCACTGTTTTATTCCAAAATGGTGTTTATCCTGTGGCTAGAGCTTGCAGCTGATGTTTCATTTCCTTCGAGTAAATGCCTGAATGTTTACATCTGTTTGTCACTTCATTATTACTAATGAATTTGTGTTCTGTTTTTCAGTTCTATTTATTGACTAGCTGTTGCCTGTTAAATAAAATTGCTTCTGATGGTCTAATGGATTTGTTTTATTGTACAAATCTGTATCCTGTCAAAAGCAATGGCATTTACATGACGGAAGACTGCAGTCTGCCTGGACTTGGATACTGCCCCAGTTTCTATGATCCTTCTATAACACCATGTGTTGTAGCTTACAGCTTCCTCATTGAGTGAGAAATGGGCAAGGTTCCTTTTAATCAAGGTGCATTTTAAGTATATACAAACTATATATTAATGTGTTCCCCTTCAGTATATACCACTGCTTTTCAATAATCTCAGGTTATGAATGTGTTAAGTAAATGTATCTCAAAATAGCACATTTTAGTACAGTGTGTTTGTTTGCTTGCTTTCTGGGTCTTACATTCCTGTGTTGTATATCTGGCTGGGGTCTCTCAGTTTACTGAACACACTATTCCCGAAACACCTCTTCATCAAACCCAATTAAACAAAATCTTATTCCGTTGAATGATCGTTTCATCAAAGTTTTTCCCAGGGGAAAAAACAGTGGGCCATTATCAGGGAATTGCCCTTTTCCCCACTATAGTGTGATCTCAGAGCTGGTATATTTAGTTGGGGGGGGTGCAGCCCCCCCACCAGGGGGACTTTAAATGGTGTTGTTTTTGTTGCTATCACTGGGTTGGCCAAGTGGTTGTTTGCTCTGGGAAAGTATTTTGTTTAAACAATCATTTGACAGATTAAGTTTCATTTAATTGGTAACAACAAAGAGATGTTCGGGGAATAGTGCATTCCATTAATTGATACAGTTTGTTTAGCATGTAAAATCAGAGCAGTTCCTATTTTCTTCTTTGTCAAATCTTGGATATTTTTTTTTACAGCTCTGTAAGCTATTCCACCCAAAAGTCCTTACACATTCCCTCGTAGCAAGCTACTAGCCTTAATAATGGATGATAACCTGAAATTTGACTTACATATGCAATAGTTATCAAAAAACTCACCAAAACTTAAAGACACTGTAGAGGATCCGCTAGTCATGCCAGAAAATGCTTGAACAGCCTATGGCCGACAAGATTTCCTGATGACTGTGTTATTGTCTGATCACCCCTTGATATGGTATCCCTACATAGCAAGAACTAATGCCAGACAAATGGTGTACTAAAAATGGGCTAAATCTAAATGCAATAAAAGTTCAGCATTGTTGCACTTGTTAAAAAAATCTTGTGCTCAACTTTTAGTGTATCCAATCCTATGTACCAAACTTGTATTGTAGTCTGGGATTTTGGCACATTGGTGGACAACTCCCTCTCCTTTGATGACTATGTTGTATCAGTAGCCAGGATAAGCTTCTGTTTAGTACAACTGATATCTCAAAGTATCTCATACAAGTCAAAAGAAATTACAATGCATCTGTACACTGCTCCAATTATATGAATTATGGGATACAGTTCTTCCTTTGTTATGTAACTATCCAGAGACAGTATACCACTAGAAATGATGCAGTGGTTCCTAACAAAAAAGATTACTGGTCTAAAGACCCTTAGCTACCAAGGAAGGCTTGCAGCCTTATCTCTATACTTGGTCTCTTATAGACTCTTACATGGAAATCTATTCTGTGTCATTAAGGACAATACTGTCCTTGATCTCGTTCATCTCCACTAGAAAAACAGCTCAGCAAACATGCAAACATTAGAAGTAAGGATATAAATCAGCACCAACATATAAATAAAACACTCTGGAGGTACAGCTTTATTACCCAGAATGTACCCCACCTCTGGAATAAATTGCCTTGACATAAGCATACTGACATCTTTGAATCCTTCAAGATGACCCTTGATGACTTAATGCACACCTATAAATTCATCCCTGGCCTGACTTGCTTTTCCTTTCTTCAAGTGGAAGGTACATCATGAGGGTAGATATAGACCAGGTGCAAATGGTCTCATGACTTATTTGCCTTGTAACTCCTATGGTCATATGATTCTTTAACAAAAATGGCATGGCAGGCAATTCGGGCCTCTGGCCTCCATGACAGGTCCTCTGGGTCCCTGATCAACTGATCACGATATAGAATACATGCATAACTGACTGAATGTAATAAAGCCTTGGAATTACAATGTGATATGTGATATAAAATAAATATGGTATTATTGCTGGACAATTGTAAACTGATTTCCTAAGCATGTACATTATGTCTAATAAAGCCTGATCAATATGGTAGAAGGACCTACAGACATTTGAGGAAGGCCAAGAATGAATGAACAAACATGACAGAAGAAAGAATGCAAAATATTCTGTAGTGTCTCTAAATGAAGTTGCAGTGGATTCTTGACTAAAGTACGGAATGGGCAAACCAGGGGTTAGGACATTAGGTGCATACAAAATAAAGGAATACAATGCATGCAAATGTATATATTTATTTGTAGTTTGTTAAATTGAACTTTGGGTTGATACAAAACCTTTTCAGACACTACCTTGACTGTAAGGCTATCCATTACATATAGATCCATGAGTACAAAATGAAAAAACTGTCTTTATTACAGCTAAGAAAACAATTGCGACAAAGAGAAAGAAATATATATAGGTTCATAGGAGGCTACTAGGCTAATAGCCCTATGACCCTTAAAAGCTTAGCCAAGTTCTACCCTTATTACCTTAATGGTCTAGAGATATGGTCTATGTTATGAGCAGATCTAAATCAGCACCAACTGCTCCTATCCAAGAGGGACACAGGTGAAACCCCTGGGGTGAATTTGCACTTTCCCATCCAGTTGTCCACATTATGCTTAAAAATGGTTAATGAGGGGCTCTGTTTAACCTGTATTAGAAGTTTATTCCAGAGGAGAGGCAACCTCTGGGACACATATCTGTCTCTCCTGCAATTCCTGTTGATATCACATGCTATGTTAAGGTCCCTAGAGTGAGTGGATCATGTACCAGTTGACTTAAATGTGCAGCATTTCAATTAAGGCAGGATCAGAGGTTGTTCTGTATGCAAGGTACAGTTCGCCTTTGAGTAGTCTGTATGATACAGAGTATAGTGACAGTGATTTCAGTCTGTCCATGTAAGATATGTGCTGAGGACCCCAAACTTTCTTTGTGAGGAAACTTTGAGGTCTCTCCAGTTGTTGCAGGTGCCTGTTTGGTTAAATACAAAAGGAGCATTGTACTCTATTACTGGCCTGATGAGGGATGAGGTAAGAGGATAGGGGGGTTATAACCTCTTTTGTTCTGGAAGCTATGCCCTTGTTTATGAGGTGAGCAATGTAAAAGGTCTTTCTTACCACTGTGGAGACATGGTGATCAAAAGTAAGGTTTCTGTCAACCTGTGTGCCTAAATCTCTTACAACTGATTTAGAGCTTAGGGTGTTGTTATTAATATGGCAATCGGCAGGGACATTGTCTTTGCCAAAGGGCATGATAATGCATGGTAATCTGCAGGACGATAGTGCATGGTAATCTGCAGGATGATAATGCATGGCAATCTGCAGGACGATAATGCATGGTAATCTGAATCTGCAAGGACATTGCCTTTGCTAGAGAGGACAATTATACATTTTTTGCATTGAATTCAAGACCATGACTTTGGCACCAATCATTGGTTTGTTTAAGTCCTTCTTGTAGAATGTTGATATCATTTGGGGACTCAATGACTGCTCTCAGTTTGCAGTCATCAACAAACTTTGTCAGCTACAGACCTTTTGTTTTTGCCTGTACTTCTGAGAAGTAGATTCCAAATAATAGGGGACCCAGCACCGATCCCTGTGGAACACCACTGGTAATGGGTCTGCTGGTGGAGGTGAAGTCCCCTATTTTGACTGTATGTATTCTGTCGGTGAGCCAGTTTACAACCCACCTGCAATATATGGTTTGACCCCCAGCTGGGTGAGTTTTTCAATGATGCCTGAGTGGGGGATTGTGTCAAAGGCATTGACCAAGTCTATGTAGGATGTATGCATAGATTTGCCTTCATCCTGAGCTTTGGTGACAGTCTTGAAGAAGTTCACCAGGTTTAATAGGCAGGATCTCCCTTTAACAAAACCAGACTGGGTTGGGTCAAGTGTTTGAAGGTCTCCTGTATCCTTGTTGATAAGGTCCATGATGATTCTCTCCATGGCCTTGCATTTAAAGCTAGTTAGGCTAATGGGTCTATAGTTCCCACGGTCAATAGATGCACCCTCCTTGTGCAAGGGGATAACAGTAGCTGTTTTCCATTCAAAAGGGACAAAACCAGTGCTTAGGCTGTGGCTGAAAGCAGTACCCAATGGTGTTGCTAACTTCTGTTTTAAACCATTGAGAACACAGTCTGGGATGTTATCAGATCCCATAGGGGCTGTGTTTTTGTCACTGAACAGAGCAGTTAAGACCTACTCTTTTGACATACTAAGTGGAAAATAGGTGGTAGGAATGTTTTGGGGTATATGTACCAGGGACGGGGGGCAGGTTTTCACTGAAACTGTCTGCTAGCAGGTTACTATTTTTACTGGTTCAGTTTATGTGGTACCATTCACTACCAGTTCAGCACAAATCTGGGCTTTTTCTTTAAGGTTTTGGATGTAGCTAAAGAATGCCTTATAGCTATACTCAGCTAGGGATGCTGATCTAGATTTACTGTTAGCTTTAGAGGACTTTAAAAGATGTCTTATTTGCTTGTATTTCAAAAGAAACAAGGCAAAAATCCATCTCAGAAATAAATACTGTAATAAATCTCATTTAACTAAAACCCCAGTAGACCAACAAAATGTTAGACAGCTGAGAAATTAAACTAAAAAAGCTATACTGTCTAACAAAAGAAACTACTACCTACAATTCCAGCAGACTAACCATAATAAACCACAAAAGTTCTGGGTGAGTATTAATCAATTATTACACCCAGGTCAATCCATCACACCAAACCCACAAGGCACAGACCAGAAGAATCCCAAGCAGACTGCTAATGCCTTTATTACCTTTTTCACTGAGGCCATTCAAACTCTTGCCAGTCAGTTATCTACTCAGAACTTAACTATATCCAACTCTAACTCTAACCCATCCCCTTCATTTCTCTTCCAACCAGTCCCAACAACATATATTCTTACCCTTATCCGAAAACTGAAACCGTGCACTCCTTCAGCAGACCAACTACCCGCTGAATATCTACAAAAGGCAGCCAAATCCATCGCCTATCCCATTTCCATTCTCAACAATAGAACCATCAGTGATGGACACATCCCTAAAAATCTGGGAAGTATCCCATATTATCCCCCTTCACAAGGGTGGGAACTCTATTGAACTCTCCAATTACCGTCCCATAGCCCTACTTTCTCCCTTAGCAAAGATCATAGAAAAATGCATCCACAGACAATTGCTAGACCACCTAATCCAAAATAACTTACTTTCAAACTCTCAACATGGTTTCAGACCTTCCCACGGCACTACTACTGCCCTCCTTTCCTTTACTGACTGTATTAACAAAAAACGTAACCTCAATATGCTTTCCTCTGCACTGTTTATAAATCTGTCTAAGGCATTCGATATGGTAAATTACCAGATACTTATAAATATCCTCAAATCTCTGTCACTAGATGCACTAGCTATAAAATGGTTCTAGTCCTACTTAGATAACAGACAACAGGCTGAACTTTGGCATAACATTCTATCTACCCATCTGCCCATTAACATTGGTGTTCCTTAAGGGTCCATATTAGGACCTCTCCTGTTTTCTATATTTATCAACGACCTTCACCTAGCAATCCCCAAAGCTACATGCATACAATATGCAGATGATTCCACACTGATATGCTCAGCCACATCTATATCTGAACTTCACTCCCTTACCCAAAATACGTTTAACATAGTTGAACAATGGTTTACACAGTGCTGTCTCCTTCTGAACCCCCAAAAAACTAAACTCCTCCTTTTTACTCCTACGTGTAAGTCCCCCCAATAGACTTCACAGTAACATCCAATAATGGTACTCTCATATCCCCAGATCCAACTACCAAACTACTAGGTATCACCATAGATAACAACCTTAACTTCGACACCCATATTAACAATACTCTAAAATCTGTTAATAGAAAACTAGGCTCTCTCCACAGGATCAAACCCTTCCTCTCTCCTGCAGCTAGAATAACTATTGCTCACACCCATCTAATTTCTACTCTCCTCTATGCCTCACCCATATATACTAATCTCTCTAAAAATAACCTTAATAAAATGGAAAACTCTTACAATAACATAGCCAGATTTGATACAGGTAACCCTTTCAGAACCCACCACTGTTTTAATCTAAAGCAGCTAGGATGGCTTGAATTACAAAATCAGCTTAAATTCCACCAACAGACCATTGCCCATGAAACCCTTTACCAACCTACCAATACCACTATACTATCTACCCTCATTACCCCCTACAACAATCTAAAGACCTTACGATCATCACATAAACTTCTTGTAATATTTGTAAATCAAACAACAGGGCTGGGGACTCTCTTTTCTCTAATATTGTTGGAAAATCCTGGAACCTTCTTCCTAAAGAACTTTCCTCTCATCTCGCTATATCACTCTTTAAAACCAAATTGAAACTTTTCCTCAGAATACACTGGTCGTGCCCCTGTATTAAACCTGACTGATCAACTAGCTCTTCTTACTTGTTCAACCTACCCTCCTCTTCTCAGTAATGAAGTTCCTTTTCTTAATAACAACTTACCTTGTCCTTCTATACTATTACTTACATCTTCAGAATCTCATTAAGGAGACTGCTTTTACTAATATATTGTATAATTCAGCTGCCATCTTTTTCTTTATGATGTATTGCAACTGCATTTTGTATTGTACTAATTGTATCTGTATATTTTGCACTATGTTATGAACGAATGACCTCTTTGATTATTCTCTGTACTACACCTGCAATGTTCATTGTATACATTAATTTTTGTATATGTGATTTTGTTTGTTTCCTCGGAGCTTATCTCCCCGGACTTCTACTGAAAATGGACATATATCCAGTTAGACTAGCCCGGTCAACAAATGTAAAATACAATAAAATAAATAAATAAATAAAATTGTTCAAGCTAATAAGGGTGCGCTTCCAATTCTGAGATAATTTCTTCTTGCTCTTAGACAGCAGTTTTTCCTCTTATTATATAACCTGTTTATGGCAGATGTCCACCAGGCAGGCTTGTTTCATCTTGAGGATCTTGTTTTGGTCCTATCAGGAATGGCTGAGTCAATACAATTATATAGATGTTTATACAATGCATTGGTATATATTCCAGTATAGGTGTCCTTGCCCCCAGTGGTGACAGTAGCTTTGAAGCTATTAATGACTTCTCATAAGAGGCTATTGTTGGCTTTGGTGACATTTTTTAGGCTAATTTCTCCTGGGGCATTGTCTGATGCTATCTTTACTTTAAATGAGACTGATTTATGATCAGACTTCACCAGGGAGGACCACACGCATGTGGTGGTGCACCGTTCCACCATGTTGGTGAGTAACAGGTCTAGAATGTTTGGGCCCCTTCTGTTTAACCAATCTGGAGGTGTATTTATCTTTGATGAATATTGATACTCCTCCTCCTTTAGCTTTCACAAATTTATTTTGTGGTCTGAATGTGTGGAAGGCATTATATCCTATTATGGCTGGGATGTTCTCCATGGCCTTGAACCAAATCTCTGTGACTGCACAGATGTCCGCATCATCCAAGGTGACGAGTGTTTCCAGTGAGTACAGTTTCAGATTTAGATGCCTAGCATTTAGTAGCATAACCTGAAGGTTGTTTTTTTGAGGATTTTTTATGTCAGGAATTTTGTTTTTGTGACATTGCCTAAAAAAAAGCACTATGGGAGAAGCAAGACCCTTAGCCAGTAACCAGAATTGCAGAGGTGACAGGTGGACACCATCTCTGGAAAAGCATCATGGTCTATCAACCATATCTTCCCAGGCTGACAGATACAAGATCCCATTAGAATAACACCAGAAACTAAGCCAATTGTTGAAGTCAGTCATTTTTTGTCTGTATTGTGGCATCATACTAGGTGAAGGGAGAATGCTGCTCAAGGCTAGGGACATACCCACCTGGGACACATAATCAGAGTGCCTAGTCATGTCTCTCTTCATATAGTCCAGTGAGGTACATCTCAAGTCATTCACACCAATATGGACTATTTATTTATTTTTTTAACATTTGTTAACCTGGAAAGTCTGACTTGGAACAAAGCCAATTTTCAGCAGAGGCCCCGGGGAGAAACACTCCAGATGCATGTTTTTGTAACATGGGAGGAAACCCACACAAACACAGCAAGGACATGCAGACTCCACACAGAAGGCACTCCAGCTGGGAATTGAACCAGAGAACCTCTTGCTGTGAGACAACAATGCTTCCGCTGCACCACTGTGCCATCAGTCGTAGGAGTGCCTGTTGTTGAGAGACTTGAGTGCATGTGTGATGTGGTGGATCCTGGCACCTGACAGAAAGCTGACCATGACCTTTTTCTTATCCAGCCTGGTGAGTGGGACATCTGTGTGTCTCACAATGGAGTCACCTATGACTAAAATGGTTTACCTTTATAATGTTAAAATCACATTCTTGAATGTGCACATAGACGAACCGTATCCGTGAATTCTGTCCCACCAACTTGCCTAAATGTCAAACAAAACAGTGAATATCAACATTTCTGACCACTCCACACCTGAAACAAGTGCTATCATGGGTCAAAAAGGGGGAGAGATTTTGTTATTTGGAATATCGGCATTCGTGGTTTTAAGCCGTTGCAACTTGGAGTTCATGAAAGCTGTTTAAGGGAGGTGTTTGTCAAAATTATGAAGGCAAATTGACTAAAACATTTGATTTGTGTTTTGCCTTAGGGGCTTGTTTCGTGAGACTGGTGCGTGCATTTGTATGTGTACTGTGATTTGCTGGGAATGTATTAAGTGAAGTGTGTCTATGTTTGAGAGGTCTCCAATCCTTAAGTAGGCTTCTAGTGAGAACCTCTTTATAGGTAGGTTTAGATGTTGTATGGTGCAGGAAGTGAAGTAAGTGAGCCTGCTTAGTATCTAATAAACTGATAAACTGATTTGTGAGCAAGAGAGCCTAGATTCTAGATTCTTACTGTAGAAACATCTCTCACATATTGAATTTTTGTGAATTAGGAGAAGTGGGCTGTCAGTATACATGAGGCAGCTGCTACATTGCCTCAGGATATCCAAGTCAATCAGGTTGGCTGGAGAAATGGTGGGAAATTATCTATTCATGATGCTAGGTGAAGTACTGCGGTCAGTAACAGGAAGGGGACTAAAAGGACCAGGTATGGCTAAGGGATAACAAAAAGTTCTAAACTGTGAGGGGCTTAATGGGTAAGACTTGTTGAGGAACATCAGAGGCTCAGCTGAGTGTCTAACCAGGCAGTGAAGCACAGCAGCAAGAATCCTCCAGTGGAGCACAAGTAGCTGACTAAGGGAAAATTAGTTTGCATCTATAACCACCAATGGTATCCTTCACTACAAGATAATGCGAGGTTATGCGGGTGGAGTGTACAGTGCAAACCTGAACTAACTTGAGCAACAAGTAGCAATGAAATTAAACTGATTTCAAACATAAGAGTAAGCAATAATGAGCAGTTATGCGCGTGGTGCGCACCATACAAACCCGAACTAATGCAGGCAACAAGTAGCAACAAAGTTAAACTGATTTCAAATACTCTAACCAGTAGCAGCACACTAGACTGGGCCAACAATCACCATCCAGATAGGTTCTTAGCTAAACTTTACTCTCACTAAGGTGTAAGGGGAGGCCCTCTTTTGTGGAGGAAAGCTGGATTAGTGCTCAGAAATTGTAAAAACAGACTGGCTCCAGCAAATTTGAATCATGTCTATGCTAGGCTAAAAGTGCAGGAAACAGCAAAAATACAGTAAAATACAGTTAAAAAATAACAGCACACAGCAAAATACAATGCAAGAAGTGCAGATCATGTGAAACGATGCATATGTACACACATATATATATATATATATAATGTATATGTATATATATATATATATATATATATATATATATATATATATATATATATATATATATATATAGTTAGTTAATTCGTTATTTTATTTATTTATTTATTTATTTAACATTTGTTGACTGTGGAAGTCTGACTAGGACAGAGCCTATTTACAGAGGAGGCCCAGGGAGAAATGCTCCAGACACATGTCTTTCTTTGGAATGTGGAGTACCCAAAGGAAACCCATGCGAACGCAGGAAGGACATGCAGACTCCACCCAGAAGGCACCCCAACTGAGAATTCAACTGAAGAATCAGTATATATATGCATGACAAAATATTTAGAACACAATTCTGGCAAAAAAGCAGGTGTTTTGAAATATTAAGCAATGTGCAGTAAACTGTAAGCCTACTGTTTTTGTTATCTATACAAAGCAATACAAAGCTTTGGCTTATAGTGTCTACTCTTATGTTAATTCAAGTAACAAAACAAGGTTGCCACTCTGCTAGTGTAGAGGTGTAAAGCCCTGACTACAGCCTAACTGTCCCAGGTTTGATTAGCATCTCAGGCGAATGACAGAGTATCAGGAGGGACAGGTGATCACTGGTAGAGGCTGGAGACATTGTTGCCAGGGTCCATGTCCATAAATTGGAATAGGGTGGGGACATAGCTGAGATGCTGCGGAGGCAGAGTTAAATGCTGTGCACCCCCACTGCATGCTGTCTCCAGACTTCACCACAAGAACCATAGGGTGGGGGCATGGGGTATAAAGAAGGATAAGTAAAAAAAATGGCTTGAAGTAGAACAGCATGACCCCAAGACACCCTTTAGATCTTTGTTGTCCCCAGCTTAAATTTGGGCAGTGAATCAGGGCTGACTGGAGTGCTAGTAGTCACACCAGTAGGCCCAGCTAAATACATGTGACATTGGGACAGCTGTCAGAATGAAAGATAGAGAAAAAAACAGAGCTAAAAAGAGTAACAGATCAAGTTTAATGAAATAGCAAGAGCTTGTTCTTGCTTCTGTTTTGGCTGAAATATCCGGTAGCATTCTTTTATCTTACCTTCTGTGTATACCATCACAGATATGACTACTGCCCAAAGGAAGAATAAAAACAACTCTGGACTTCCATAGCTTCTTTACACTTGCTTCTCTTTTTTTTTTTATTTTCAGGCCTGCACAACTAGAAGGTTATGCCTTTATCTACTGCTACTGCAGAAAAGACATTAGTATACTAAAGAAAGCAAATGTGGTGCTGTATTATTTATTTATTTTATTATTTATTTGACATTTGTTTACTGGGGTGGTCCGACTGTTTTCAGTGGGGGCCCAGGGAGAAAAGCTCTAGTACAGTGCGATATAAATGCAGTATAGTCCACAAACAATACTAGAAGTATAAGGAATACTATACAACAATAAGCTGATTTAACGAAAACTAAGTTATAAGATATACTACACATCTGGAACATTCTAGAGAGTTATATCATTATAGACCATTTTAGCCATTCTAACAACATAGTCATACCCTATGAGTAGGTAAAGTGTTTAAAAATAGTATATAGGTACTACAATGTATGACATTGGCTGTTATATATAGTACACAAAAAATAAAATGTTGGTTTCAGTTATGAAAATAATAGCTGAATAATTAGTAATGCTGAAAGACAGTGAGAGATTTAAGAAGAATAGAGGCATTACAGGCTGAGCAGTAGCTTAAGGATATGGTGTAGAAACAGATAAGGAGTTAGGAGATTCTTAGGATCTTGCAGACTGTGAAGGAGTGAGATGTGACAGAAGAAGATGAAGCTAGTGCAGAAGAAGAGGAAGAGCTGAGCATTAGGCTGGATTTATACAGGAGCAGTACCGTATATTTTTAAGATGATTTTTAAAAGACGCTTTAAAGCAGGTCAGGCCAGGCATAGAGCTGGTAGCTAAAGGTAGTGAATTCCATAGTTTAGAGGAGACAGAATATAAATATAGAGAGAGACCTGTTTTTTCTTTCTTTTTTTTTTTTTTTTTTTTTTTTTTTTTTTGTGGATTTTGGGATAGCTGAGAGATTTGGTCTTCTGATCTTAGGGATCTATTTGTTGAGTAAGGTGTGACTAGGTTGGCCAGCGCAGGGCAGGCAGTAGGCTTGAAAATAAGGTTGAGCAAAGTTGATAGCTGAATGAAAACAAGTGGGTTGGAGAGTTCAAGCCAGTTTAGTTCTGTTAGTGGTTTACAGTGGTGTGTGTAATATTTAGAGTTTGTATCAAACTTTGCAACTTTGTTGTAGCAGCACTGTTCCATCTTGCTTAGGGTAGACATTTGTAAGTTAGCTAGGATAGAGGCACCAAAAATTAGG
This sequence comes from Protopterus annectens, assembly GCF_019279795.1. Taxonomy (NCBI): domain Eukaryota; kingdom Metazoa; phylum Chordata; order Ceratodontiformes; family Protopteridae; genus Protopterus; species Protopterus annectens. Next base: position 511,023,281 of record NC_056736.1, read on the forward strand.
AAGGGAAGTAAAGAGGTGCTTGCTAGGTCAGCTTTGCTTGCTGTAGTTAAAAAATGTTTGTTTCTATATGAGTCCAACTTTTTGATGAGCTTTCTCATTCTGCTGTCTATGGGGTCAAAGGAAAGTTTATTGTCAATGATTACTCTTACAAGTTTGGTTTCCTGCACTATTTCTATGACAGAGTTGTTAGATGCAAAGATGTTGAAATGAACAGTGACAGAGGAAGTGTTTTTGGGGTGAAAGAGTACTAGTTTAGTCTTCCTTGAAAGAGTTGGGTATTTTTTAGCCAGGATTTGACTGCAGTAAAGAACTGTTGAGTTTTTGATAGCAGTTCTGGTAGTGACTGAGCAGCACAGATTATGTTAGAATCATCAGTGTATTGAATGAGGGTTCCAGGGTGGGAGGAAGTGTGAAGGTTGTTAGAGAAAATGTTCATTTCGTGTTGATATTGTATATAGTTTTGATAGAAATAGTAGTGTATTATGTGTGTGATTTTATTGTATTTGGAAAATATATATCAATAAAAATGTATTATGGAAAAAAAAAGAAAATGTTGAAGAGTAGTGGTCTGAGGATGGAGCCTCGAGGGATTCTATTAGGGTTGTGGAGAAAGGGTGAGAGTTCATTGCACCATTTCACTGCTTGTTTATGATCCTTGAGGTAGCTCTGAAACCATTTTAAGTGTTATGTGTCCAGCCTAAGATAGACAGTGTGTTCAGTAGTAGAGGGTGCGAGACAGTGTCAGGAGCTTTAAAGAGGTCAAGGAACACTGAAGCTATAAAGCATCCTGCATTTCTGGCCTTGCTCACGATGCCTGTAAAATCTAATAGGGCTGTAGATGTGGTATGACTGGGTCAGAAACTATGTTGGGTTTGGGCTATAAGGTTGTTTTATAATAGATATTCCATTACCTACTGATGGATACCTCTCTCGAGAATTTTGGATATTGGTGATGAGATGGATATAGGATGGAAGTTGGTTGGTTCAATAGAGTTGCCTCCTTTGTGGATAGGTGTGAATTGAGATTGTTTCCATGGGGTTAGTACTTCTGATTTGGATAAAGACATATTTATAAGAGTACTTATTGGGTAGGTGATTGAGTTGGCAGCCAGTCTGAGGTAGTGTGGTGGAAGATTATCAGCCAAGGTGGATCAGGGTTTCAGTTTTTGTAGTAGTTTCTTTATGGTGTCTGTGGGTATGTGCTGAAATGAAAATGGGGTTTGTATGACATTTTGTTGAGTAGGGGGCTATTAATGACAGGGTTAGAGGTAGTTAATGGTATAGGATTGGTGCATAAATAGGTTGAAGGGTGGCAGGGTTCATTGTTAGGGGTGTTAATTAGTAGGTCTGCTATTGATTTTATGAAGTGTTTGTTAAATTTTCAGCTGTTAGTGATGGAGGGGTATCAGGTGAGAGAGTGTGGTCTCTATTTGTCCTGGGGTTAAGTAGAGTAGATATATAGTGCTAAAATTTTTTTGGGGGGGTTGGTTTATGCTGGAGTTGAAGGTGGGAATAGTATGACTTCTTGTCATTGTTGATTAATTTTGTCACTTTGTTACGTAGTGTTTTGAAGTTGATGTGATTTTGTTCATTTTTGTTTAGTTTCTAGGCTACGTTCCTTTGCTTCATCAGGTGTTTACATTTCTTAGAGAGCCATGGGACTAAGTTCTTTTTGATTCTTTTCATGTGGACAGGGGCTAGGATATTAAGTATGTGAAGGAAGGTGTTAACAAAGTATAGTACTGCATCATTAAGAGGTATTAGTTTAAGGGTTGTCCAGTCTATTTCATGTAGGAGATTGTTGAATTTATACTCATAAAAATGATTTGAATTCCTAACTGATTTTACAGTGTGTACTCTTAGTTATTGGTAGTTTTTTTTTCTAAGGGCATAAGCTGGCAGATGATCACTCAGGGAAATAGACAGTGTACCAGAAGAGGGATAATTGGCGGGGTGGGATAGAAGGATCCAGTCTAGGGTGGATTGGTGGGTAAGATCTTTGCTGTATCTTGATGGACTATTGATAAGCTGTGAAAAAACATACAGATTCTTCTTCTTCTTCTTCTTCTTTTGGCTTTTTTCCTGGTTAGGGGTCGCCACAGTGAATCACCTGTCTGCTCATGATTAGCAGTGGAGTTTTACGGTGTTGAGTTGCCAGCCCGGCACCCAACCTTCCACAGAAGGCACACACATGCACGCACTCACACCTAGGGCCAATTTAGAGTATCCAATCCACCTACAGCATGTCTTTGGGATGTGGGAGGAAACCGGAGCACCTGTAGGAAACCCACGCAACCACAGGGAGGACATGCAGACTCCGCACAGAAGGCACCCCAGCCAAGGATCAAACTGAAGAACCTCTTGCTGTAAGGCGAGTTGGAAACAATGGTCTGCCAATCTATATTTATGTCTCCTAAAGTTATTGTTTTTGATTTGTCATTTGGAATGTCCAGGATAATACATCTTCCACCACTGGTATATTGTGACCTGGTGGAATATATATTATCATTATGCAAATTATTTTTGTTGTGTTGAGGTTCACAAAAGAGATTAGTACTTCAGCATTAGAAAGGATGGGTATATTACTGATGTGGGGTGTGATACTGAGTTCAGAGGGATATAGAAGGGCTACTTCCCTTTTGCATTTTAGGTCTATCTTATCTAGTTATTGCAAAGTTTGGAGGTATGTATTATTTCTGAGTCTTTTACATTGGGATATAGCCATGTTTCAGTCAGGGCTAGTATGTCAGGTTTATTTTGATCCATCCAGGCATATATATGTTTATAAGGTTCAGTGTTATTATGTTTAAATCTTTGAGGTTATTTTGGGGTAAGGATTAAAAGGTGGGCCTCCACTTTTGAGTAGATAGGTAATGAGGAATGAATACCATGGAATATGTTTTTCATACATAGGTGATGGTACTGGTGTGAAGGGCAATTTCATAGGAGGTGAGGAGGCCAATTTGTGGACTGAATAATATGGGAGAGTATAGAGGAAAAGCTGGGAGGAGATATGAGAAAAGCCGTATTGTTTATTGGGAAGATGGTTAGAGGAGGTTATTGATGTATATTTTGTGTATGGGGGTACGTGATGATATGGTTAAGAATTAAGAGTAAAGATGTTAGGCAGGTTAAGAGGAGCACATCTAGTGTGAGGGTGTGTTCTAAAATAGTACAAGTGGTATTTCTATATTAGAATGAAATATTGGGTGAAATTAGAGATTTATGTTATCTAGTGATATGTGAGCAGCTTAAGGTAAGGTTGGAAATGTGTTGTCTTCAGGGTTAGCTTTGACAATTTGGATATATGTTTTGTCTTGTGGTTTGTTATAAGGAGGGGGAGACGTGATTGGTAAATAGTAAATATTTGTTTTAGTGTTAGTTTGATGTGTGTATTAATAGGTGGAATAAAAAAATAGGTCTAGTAGAAGAAAAGGTGGTAAGCCTGGAGTTAATGTAAGATAGTTATAGGAGGCGTTTGTATTGTGAGGTCTGAAGTATAGGAAGATGCAAATAATTATAGGAGGGAGAATGAGATTTGAGGTGATGGAGGGAGGGGTAGCAGATAAGCTTGGTTGAATAAACGTCGGTATGGTATGAATGTGATGTGGGTGTGGACAGGTTAGAGTTATGTATAATTAGATAATGGTAATTAGAGGGAGTGGTTTGCTGGGGATATGAGTAGAGGTAGTGGGTGGGACATGAGGCAGGATAGGGGAGCAGAGTGATCAGCAGAATCCTATCACTGGAAACGTAAGCAGAGTAAAATAATCAGTAATTAGACAGTTTTAGAGTATTTAATGACGATAATGCAAAGGAAAGTGTAAAGGTAAGGGAAACGCAAGGTACTGAGATGTAGTATATGGCAGGGTTTACTAGATATCACAGAGTTAACACAAAGCAGTAAGGGGTAACAAGGAAGGAAAGTTAAGGTGCGGACAATTATTTGCAGCAAAATAGAGATGAACAGGAATGGTGATAGTAAGGATGGTGCCCAGTGTTATATAGAGAGCCTTGCAAAGAACATATAGGTTGCAGAAGAGTGTTACAATTATTTTCAAACATTTACTTTATTTTATAAATAAAAACTTTTTGCTCTAATAAAAACTATTATAAACTACTAACATAAAAAATAAAACACCGAGACCGGACTGTGGTTTAGCGCTTTCATTCCTTTAATGCTGTCAGGAACTTCTTCAGAACTCATACTACTTGTTTAATACATTCAGTATAAATAGAGTGCTCACAGAAATAATTTAAATTAGTCATGATGTCATTCTCATTAACTAAACAATTACTACTTAAACAGAATAAAACAACCAATGGTATACTAACTTTTGTTGAATAGCCTATAGAAAGCTGTATGTAATGAATAAGACCCAATAATGTTTAAACCGATGATGTCATGTCTAAGCTCCATGCAAGCCAATACCCTGTTAAAGCAAATACATATTCATACAGTAGAGAATTGTGAATAATATTCACAGTGACTTCTACTTCCACCATTCAGATGAATCATTTGTTTGCCCAGCGTAAAGCACATTTTATATATTTAAAGAGTCATTCAGACCTGGAAATGTTTCTGAGTTCAGCAGTAAATGCCATCTAAGTTCTTTTAGCTCCAATAATGTTTCACAATCACCAAAAAATTGTCCCACTTGCTCTAAAATAATAAACTTAAAACCTGTAAAATTATTACATAGCATGCTATGTTTTCCCAGTGCATTACTGCAGTCTGAATGTCTGATAGCTGACAAATGCTCCTTCACTCTGTCTGACAATCTTCTGATTGTTTTACCCACATAAAACGCCGTGCAGGAGTTGCAAATAGTGGCGTTTGTGCTGCAGACCAGCGATTTAAACCCCTGAGCTTGGTGTAGGTATTGCTTGAATTCACGTTTGGTGATTTTTAGACTTTTACAAGCTAGGAGTAGAGAGGGAGAAAGGAGAGGTGAAATAGGTGAATGAGGCAAACAATCAGCTGAACAACACAGATAAGGAAGAAAAGACAGGAAAAGAAGACAAGCTGGAGCATTCTGAGTATGGGAGACTGCTTACTGTTAATATAGATTAGTAGTAGGCCAGGTCTAGGTGTTGGTTAAGGGTAGTTCAGAGACAGACAGAATAGTTAAAAATGTGGAGGAATAGAGTGAGATTTAATGTAGGTTTATGTATGGACAGTAGTTTCCTTGTTTGGATGGTTTTCATTTCAAACTGTACCTTCACAGAAACAAAGAGTATAAAAGCAAATGAGTGCTTGAAACAAATATTTTGTTTAGCCTATCAAACTATGACATATAATGTCTACAACAAAGAAACAGCTTGAAATTATAATATACTGATCTCCTTTGATTTACCACAGCTAACAGATAAATATACAAGAATACAAGCTCCCTTTTCAGTGTAGCTTTCATATAAACATACAAAATAATTATACGCAGTTTTATTTAGAAAAAAAAAAAAAAAAAAGGTCTTCAAATTATCTCCTCTGTTGCTGCTTTCTCTCTTGCAAGTTTACCTAGGGGCATTTTACTGCAGAGAAGTTTCCTGTTGTGACCTGTATTTGACTTTCATGTGTCTCGCTGTTATCTTTCAGAGCACACTGCATTAAAATCCTGTCAGTCATTCTTTACTTAGGGTCTTAGAATTCATAGGCTGCACTCATACCAGGGCAGATGATGGAAAGCGCCTTACTTAAGCAACAGCATGATGTGCTCTCAGCAGTAATCAAAGTTCTTTTTTGTTTTTCTGTTTTTTTCATATTGCTGAATGTTCTGATGCAATAAGCTATGTATACGTCTGTATCACCTGCTACTTCTGATTTATGGCTTTCAGAAAATAAAATAAGGATGTAAAAAGGAAAATGTTAAAGGATGAGAGTTGTTTTTTGTCTTATTTGCCTAAATATGGAAGGCTTTATTTAAGAATATAGCACAACTTGATTTGGGATACACCATTGTCCCATATACAAAAATCTTCTATGTTTCTATGATTTTAAGTATAAGTGAATATTGTAAGAAAAGTGATTGCTCCAGTTGTTGTACTTGAAGCACTGCTAAGATGGTCCAAATAAGTAAAGCAAGAAAATATTTGTCAAAACTAGACCTGTGATGATAACAAGGAAAACAACATACACTGATGCAATACTTTGTCACAAAAGATTGTCTGTTAACTGCTGCAGAGCTTCAGTCTGAGCCCATGGTTTGATTCCTTCACTGTCCAGCTGCCGACTATCTAAGCCTAAGAAAGTCACTGACATGGGCAGTTCTTACAGGTTTGCCTTGAAAAGAGGTATTTATGCCTCTTGAACTGTACCAATTTAACAAATAAAATGCATTCATATGTACATTAACTCCCTAACTAATATGAAGTAATAAGATACTGAGTAATAGGAATGCTGGATTTTTTTATTTATTTTATAAAATAACTGTTAACAATACCATAGTAAAATGCATAGAATATTGTAATGTCAGAGATTTAGGATGCATGGCTAGGCCTAAAAAGGCCCTTGTGGTCCTTAGCCTAGTAAACGCCTATGAACTTATGAGCTGTGAGGCACACAGCATTTCTGCCACATTAAATAATTACAGTGGAATCTGTAAGCATTCCGTGATGAAACACATACATCCTTCTGATTATGCGTCTTCACAATTGTTAAGCTGCTCTGACATTGGTGAGTCTACTTAGGGATACACAGTGATAAAAGGGTTATTCATATTTCCTCCACACATAAGCCTTGAGAATGCGACAATAGATAGAAATGAGCCAGTTCTGATGAGTGAATCTTTTGTGGAAAGGGTTACACTTGAAGACGGGAAAGAGAGAAATACGTGTATGGCCTAAGTACGGAAAATAATAGGACTGTCAGTACAGCTACATGCCGAAATTTGTTGAATATCATTGTCCATGTATAAATGACCTGGATGGTAAAAGAACAGTGGAATGCAATAGGAATTTGTAAAACTGAAGAGGAGCCATAGACAATTTACATATGGTGAAATATTTTCAGATTCATGGCTTGTTGATTGTCAATCTAAAGCTAGGGTAGCCAACACAAATAAACCACTCGGATAATGAATAGCAAAACCAGACAATAAAAACATCCAAAAAACATCCACAGGTAGGCACCACAGGAAAATGTAATCTTCTTAAAGGAAGTTTATTTTTGAGCACTTTCATCCACAAGGGACTTCATCAGAAAACTAACAACTGACTAGAAGACAACTTTGTAATGAAAACTCACCAATCAGAAACATCAATCAATGATTATATTAATTAAGACAAATAGTAGACCTAAAAGGTAGAAAAGCACTGAATTCACAACACACAAGTTAAACTCAAAATTGAAGTAAACTTTATTGTCATACAGATCAACACAGAGACAAAAGTGCATATCACTGCATGAAATTTTGATAGGCTCATACCATAAGAATGACAGTTTGTTGTTCTTCTTTCGGCTTTTCCTGGTTAGGGGTCGCCACAGCAGAACTCCGGTCCGCTAATGATTGGCAGTAGATTTTTACGGTGCCGAGGTGCCAACCCAACACCCAACCTTCAACGAAGGCATGCCCATTCACGCATGTCTTTCGAATGCCACTCGACCATGGGGAGGACATGCCAACTCCACACAGAAGGCGCTCCGGCAGAGAATCGAATGGAAGATCCTCTTGCTGTGAGGCAACAATGCTACCGCTGCACCACCACGGCTATAAGAATGACAGTTTACAGAAGGAAAATAGATTAAATTAATAATAATTTAAATACTAAAAATAAAAATTAAAATAGGATAGTAAAAATAAATAAAGTAAAAAATTTGAAAGCTTTTTACAGCAGAAACAAAACAAATTTAACATCAGGAACAGACTCAGTTGAAAAATAAGGACATATAAAAACAGTACTATAAATAAATAAAGAGGCACATGTAAAACCTTACCCACCACCTATATATGCCATAAACTTACAGTTTACAGTTTTCATAGTGCAGATAGAGACGTATAAAGTGAGCTATGCAGAGAGTTATGTAAATAACAATGATATATTGCAAATAAATAATGTTTTAGCCGTTTAGCGGGTTAGACTATTGATTTGTTGTTCAGCAGTCTGATAGCATGTGGGAAGAAGCTGTTATAGAACCTGGATGCCCTGCATCTAATGCATCTGTAGCACTTCCTTGTTGGCAGGAGTTTGAACAGTTCATAAGCCAGATGATGTATATCCCTCAATAATTTTCGGTCTCTGCCATAGCATCTGTTTGAAAACGTGTCCTGTAGGGATTGAAGGCTGGAGCCAATGATTTTTGTAGCCTGTTTAACAATCTTATCCAGTGCCTTCTGACCATCTTGAGAGCAATTTCAATTCCAGACAATGATGTTGTTTGTCAGTATGCTCTCAGTCGTGGCTCTGTAGAAGCTAAGTAGGATCTGTGGGGGGAGGTTAACTCTACAAAGTCTCCTAAGGAAGCAGAGACACTGTTAGGCTCTCTTTATAAGGTAGGAAGTGTTTGTGGCCCAACTTAGGTCTTGCGAGATATGTACCCCTAAGGATTTGGTGCTATTTACTATCTCCACAGCGGCACCATTGATGATGATAGGGGTGTGTGGCTTATTCTCCTTCCTTAAATTGATGATAATTTCCTTAGTTTTCCCAACATTTAGTGCTAAGTTGTTGTCAGTGCACCGTGAACAAGTTGGTTCAGCTCCTCCCTGTAGGCCCCTTCATGTTCCTTCCTGATAAGGCTGATTACTGTGCTGTCATCTGCAAATTTGATGATTCTATTTGACTGATGCATTAGCTGTGCAATCATGTGTTAGAACTCTGAAAAGAAGTGGACTGAGTATGCAATCTTGTGGAACCCCAGTGTTTAGGATGATGCTGTTTGTGTGATAAGTATAACTCAATACCAAATAACATGATATTAAAAACAGTTATAAAAAACATTTCATACAAATTATGTCATTCAGGCCAGGAAACTTATTGGCCTGCATCTTAAGATGCCACAGTGTTTCTTTTTTAAATTACAGCTTCTTGAAACAACCTTCCCTAAGATCCACAGGAAATACTCTTAAGACAGCAAAATAGAACTTAAAGGAACCACGTTAAGGTTTGTCTGTATAGGGCACTGTTGGTATCTTTGCTCTTAATAGCACACAAGTGATCTTTACCTCTTTGAGATAACTATCTGGTAGTCAGGTCAACATAAAATGCATCACAATGTGAAGAAACTGCAATGTAAATCAAACCAGTGGTGTTACAATCATAGTGTTTAATTTGAATGCTTCTGTCTATATGAGACAAAACAATGACAGAGCCTTCAAGTACAAAATTACATGAACTGTAAACACTGTACTTGAACATGCCCACTTTTTTATGTGTGACTGGTAAAGACATTCTCCAACCAATGCTTAATGTACTTAGATTTATTTGCACAAAAATTTTGGGGAGGGACCCACTGCTATGTATACATCAGGGTTCCCTTAGTAAATTTTCCAATTGTGTAATAATAGTCAATTCCAAGTATATCGATGAAAATTGCAAAATAAGGATATAATTAACTAAAACAATTAACATTCAAGCAGAATACATCCACAATGTGACAGATTACAGAACATTGTCACTTTAATTCAATCCAAGGCTCTTGCTAATAATGCAGGTGTTACTTTTCTTTTGTCAAATTTCTGGAATTAATGGAAATTAAAAGCCAAAACACAACCATAATCTCAAAGAAACAGAGTAGTGATAGATGTTGTGCGCACTTGTGTCTGAGAAGATCAATAAAGCTGCATTTCTCTGCTATCTGTAATACCTACACAGAGTAGTGATATTAGATGTTGTGCACTTGTGTCTGAGAAGATCAATAAAGCTGCATTTCTCTGCTATCTGTAATACCTACACAGAGTAGTGATATTAGATGTTGTGCGCACTTGTGTCTGAGAAGATCAATAAAGCTGCATTTCTCTGCTATCTGTAATACCTACACAGAGTAGTGATATTAGATGTTGTGCGCACTTGTGTCTGAGAAGATCAATAAAGCTGCATTTCTCTGCTATCTGTAATACCTACACAGAGTAGTGATATTAGATGTTGTGCGCACTTGTGTCTGAGAAGATCAATAAAGCTGCATTTCTCTGCTATCTGTAATACCTACACAGAGTAGTGATATTAGATGTTGTGCGCACTTGGGTCTGAAAAGATCAATAAAGCTGCATTTCTCTGCTATCTGTAATACCTACTGGATCTCATTGTTTAGCAATAGATTCTGTTTTCAATATTCTGTTAATATCACAGCAACAACATCCAAGGCATAAACAGAATCTACTTCAAAACCAGATAACGCATTGCAGAACCTATGACACAATTCTGTTGTAAAAAAAGAGAGTAAGGCAATTATATTTACACCCCCCCCACACACACACACACACACACACAAGTAATTTTCTCAAATCAACACTTCAGATAGCATTCTGCACCGTATGTAATTTGTAACCTTAGAAGCCATTTGAAAATCGCTTAACACACAGGCATTGTTATGGTGTGAATAATATCCATTTAAGGAAATGAGACATTTTATGATGCTGGCTACACGTGTACCCATTCTGGTCTCCATATGAGCTTAATGCACTTTATAAAAGCAAGTACTATGTTGGCAGTAACAGTCATTACATGCTGTGACTGTGCTGCAATTCTCCATCTAAGGATAAGGCATTTTATGTAGCAGAGCAACAAATTAATTGTAAATAGACACTGATTCACTGCTTTCATTTGCAGGATGTAGATGAGTAAGCAGTTAAAAATTTAGGAGCTTGAATGACTGATATCAGACTCATTACTGACAAGAGACTGTTTTCTGTTTTTACTGCTGTCTGTGCTTAGTTTTATTTTTATATTTTGTAATTACAAGTATGCAAACACCACATTGCCTATCTGTTTGGAGCTGGTGACATATTTAAATTTAAAGCACTATATGAGCCTTTCTCTTAACAGCATCTCTCTCATACTGAGTATGAAATATAAAAGTTACAAAATATTGCTAATGATTCTTTATTAATATGCATACAAATATAAGCACATATCTATGATAGCATATGTATGTGTATATATATATATATATATATATATATATATATATATATATATATATACACACATACATATATATATATATATATATATATATATATATATATATATATGTGTGTGTGTGTGTGTGTGTGTGTGTGTGTGTGTACACGCGCGCACGGATGCGCATGCACACAACACACACACACACACACACACACACACACACACACACACACACACACACACACACACACACACACACACACACTCTGTATATGGACCAGCTTTCAAAAACTCAGTGCAGCAAAAGCAGGACAGGGGAGGAGGTTTTCCTCTCTTGTTAAACCAAACTTTATTTCCCTCCTAACTCACTGAGATGACACTATCAGGGAACATGGTTCAAATAAGTGAATACCTTGCAATGCCAAGGTGTTGAACTGTGTGAATTTTCACTATGCCTAGAACAAACAATGAGGTTCCTTACCAATCCATGTTAAAAAATCTGATTGCATGTTCCCAACTTAAATCCAAACTACTTGAAGACTTGGCAGGGCTGCTGATTCTGTCTGAAGCAGCTTTATCTGCATGTCAAACCTGGTAGGGCAGGCAGAGTGTTTCTTTAGCCAGGGTTACAATCAGTCCTGCTTTACAAAGTAGTCCAGCAATGTTTTATTATACTTACCTATCCCATACTTACATTGCTCTGAGAATTCCAGCTTGTCCAGACCTGCTCTGAGGAACTGTCATAACATGTGAAGTTACATTAAGACTGTGTACTCAGTTATTTAAAAAAAAACAAATCTTGTAGTCTTTAATAGTAAACAGGGCTGTTGACTAACCCCCAGCCTTGTTTTGTTTTTAAGAAGTTCTTAGGGGGTTATATCAATAAAACATTGTCATTTTCACTGTTACACAGCTTTAATTTTGTTGAGCAGGGGTATAGCAAACTGATGACATATGTGACACAGCACTTTCTAGGAATTATGCTACACAAAAACTGAGGAAGTAGGTATATTACCAAAAATACAATAACTATTAACATTAATGCATAGATGGCATTTCTGCAGGTATATGTTCACCAGCAAATAGAAGTTACAGAGTGAGAATCGGTGTAAAATGCTATACAATATCAATTGCAGACCAAACCAAATTTGTACACCTGCTTATGGCAACAATATAAGAGTATCCCATCAAGGGACTGTCATTTATGACAAAGTATAAGCACAGGTGTGTGGAATGTGTACTGTGAAATGTAAACAACAGCATAGTACAGTGTTTGAGAGATAACATTAAAATAGTGATCTCAAGTGTAAAACGTAGGTCTCTGAAGGTTTACTTCAACCATTGTGCACCGTTCTCTCGCTGATCATAATTCTTTAGGAAATATAAATGTCAAGGGGCAGTTAAACTGCAAATAACTGTTAATTACTTCTGCTGTTACAAAAGTCATTATGGAAATGCAAGTAGGTGTGCCATTGTACAGTTTCCCCATCAGTAATTCAGAATTATTAATTCAATATATCTAATTCTGAGCAAATAGACAAAATTCTAGTGCATAAAATTAGAGCCATCTTCAGAACACCTACCCACCTTGTTGTTCCACCTAATCCCCAATCACCCCCACAAAGAAAAAAGAAAAAAAAAAGAAAAATCACTCTCAGTCAAATCTTGTTGGCCATATAAAAAACCAAGAACACTTTTATTTCATAATGTAGTTGTCTGGATGGATAACTTATTATCAGCACTAAATATGGCTTGTCTGAATCTTTGTACAGGATATGTCTCTGACATCTACATCTAGAAACTATTACAGTGATACCACTGTATAACTGTGACATCATCAATAACCCAGGTAACTTTAGGTTTTTTAACCTCATATTTATTATATGTAAGGTTATGGAGTATGTCATGACTGAAATCATTAACTTAAACATATGCAATCTCTTGTCCCTGGAATTAATTCAGTTTCATCAAAGGCAGATCCCATCTCCTAAATCCAGTTATCATTCCTAAAACAAGGTCACAAAAGCCTTGGATAATGGCCATTCCATACATGCTGTCTATCTTAACTTTTCCAGAGCGTTGCTCCATGCTGGCATTATTGGTAAGGTAACACAACTCATCATAAGCTCTTACTTTTTCAGTTTGATAGCCAACTGCCTCTCAGGAAGAACTTACACAATAAATGTTACTGGTGCTTCCCCTGAATCTTAAGAATGTTATCATTGGTGTCATCCAGGATTCAGTCGTGGGTCATCTCCTTTTTGGCATCTTTATTTTATGACATGCAGCTGCAGGTTCAAAGCCTATGGCTTACTACGTTTACTGATAACTACAATAATAAGCAACTGTCGTACAGCACTCTGATACTCCAGAAGGGGCTTGACTCAGCCTACGGAGCACAACAGGAAATACAGCATTGTTCGATTTGGGAAACAGAAACTCTACTGCTCAAACATCTGAAGTGATACTCCCCTTTAAACATACACAGTTATAAGAGATCTCGGTAGCTACACACTATTATTTGTTCATCATCTCTCCAACGTAGTTCACAAATCATGTCACTTAACCAAGCTAATCTCAAAAAGCACTTCCACTAGCTCAGAAGTCATAGCCTCCAGCTTCCCATCCATTATCAAGATTATCATTTAATGTCATGCTGTCTTAGGCATGTATCTGTAAGCATCCTGAACCCACCAGGGTCCCCAAAGTTTCTTGGCCAAGCAAATCACTCTCAGGTTCCTAGAAAAAAAAAATCTGCCCTCTCCCTGTAATCATCCTCCTATGGTCTCCTCCATAATGACCTGTACTTAGCCTTTCATGCCATGAAAGGACTCGACCTATCTGACTTTCCTTCACTTTCATAAAACCAATGGCTCCTCAAATACCCACATGAAAGACCTTAATCTCCATCAGCGAATGAATGGAAGTCAATGGTGTGGTAGATGCCTACCACAATACATTCCCACCTTCTGAACTAGCTTCCACTATATGTTAAACAAAATTGTATCCCAGTGACTTTCAAGCTCAGTCAGTCTCAATGACTGGATACATTTTCATAGAGTTTTCTTTGGAATAACACATGCAGCTCTCCATGAAAAAGTAAAAAGTACACCAAACCCAATGGCAGGCTTTTATATGGTCTTGTCTGGTACCTACCTATGAACCTCTAAATATGTTTAGGTAATTTAGGTATTATATATGCAATCACTGGCAGGCACCTGTGATTATCAATGTATTACTTCATGAGACTGTAATAACACTAGCAATGTATTTATGACCAGCTATGGGGCATCCAGTTCATCAAAGAACAAGTAAGATGCTATTGTAAACACAAGCCAGTGCAGATGAAAGGTTTTATAATGTATGTTAGAATAACTAGGACAATTATTAATAAACATTATTTAAAAAGATGCCAAACATTGTGGCTGTCATAGCTGTGATGTTGGGTCCTTTATTTTTGTGATGGTGTTTCAAGCCTGATGAAAAAATAGACACACCAAGGTGCTATTTTGCATGTGGCTACTCCCCTTACTAACATTATAGTGACTAAAAGGCAAAACAGAGCCATGTGATATCCTGCTTGCACTGTGGCATTATAGGTACTTCTTAAACCCACACTGCCCTATACATTACAAACCTCTCCTTAAGTTAAAGGCTTTTCAAGTTATACAAAGAACGATACATTATGCAGACTCTGTTCTTTTAGGAATGACATGTGACATGTCTGTATATAATTTATACACAATACAGAAACAAGATGATTCAGTTATTTTTAATGCAGAAAGATGTACATTTTCTAAGCTGTGCTCTGTTAGGCACCTACCCCACCATCAACTTCTACTCATTCTGTTGCAAAATTAACAACACCTCTTGATACAATTGATTCTTAACCCAACACGTCCCTTGTCTTTAAAACAGGCTCCCTTTACACAGCAAACAAAGCTACTCTTATCTGCCTTCAAAACCAGTCTAGATTACTAGGTGGGGAAACCATAAATTTAGGCCAGGGTTCTATAGCAATGATCTTTTTGCCAGGGGTAAGTAGTATATTATATTAATAAGTTCATAAGTAAATACTAGGCTAGCTGCTCTTGAAGGTCTTTTTAAGCCAAGTCAGTTTCACTTTTTGTTATCAAATTGGCCTATTCCATTTGGTTAGAGATTGGCAGTAACCATTCCATGGTCAATAATTATATATTACCTGTAATGAGAATAACTGTGATCATACCATAGATAATTTATGGGAAACAATGCATAGGATAAAGCTTTTAGGAGGGCTTCTGCCCATTAGCAACACAGGGGCAGTATTGGCGTACATTTTCTGTTTCCTATCCATAGATCCAAGTTGTGCTTGCACATGGAAAGGAATGAACATTCTTTTATGTGTATGGGAGTCTGTTCCAGTGCAGTGTTATCCCAGTGAGATATACCTGCCATTTCAAACCATTCTGTTTATGTAGCAGAAGAGGTTTAGATCCCTAGACCAATTATTTCTGATACTATTTGACTCACTGATATGCAATAAATCCATCAGTGTTGGGTTGGAAGATGCCTTGTATGCCAGACGCAGGTCACCTATTAGCAGTCTGTAGGATACAAAGTATAGTAGCAGGGCTTTGCATCAGTCATGTAGAACATGTTGTTTAGGCCTTGTATCCTTTTAATAAGGCATGTCTATGAGCATTCTGGTTAGTGCATGAGTCTGGACAGAGACTTGCCAAAGGGACCATTATATTCAAAGATTGACCTTATGAGCGCTGATTAAAGGTGGGGGGTAATGACATTCCTATATCGAGACACAATCGCTTTGTTTAAAAGCTGTGCAATACAGATGACCTTTCATACAACAATGGACATGTGTTTGTAAGTTAGGTCACTGTCAACATGAGTTCCCAAATCCAGAAGAACTGTGTCAACCCATAGGGGCATATTGCAGTGTATTAGTTCACAGGGGTAAATTACTTCCACAGAATATGGTGATTTATGTATTTATTTGTTTGTTTATTTATTTATTTATTTGTTTATTGATATTTGATTACCAGGAATAGCCGACAGGATAGGTGCCCATTTTCAGAAGGGGCTTGGAGAGAAAAGCTCCAAACTATTACAAAACATCTTAAGAACAATAATTTTACAATCTTTAAAAATAATATAAAACATCTATACCTTAAATAATTATACCAAATTAGACATAATGTGGAAACATTGGTTAAGAATAGATGCAACTTACTTGACAATAATGTACTGTTTAGAGAAATTTTAGCCAGTTTATAGAGAAATTAAAGGTAAGTCAGTATAATACAAACAGCAACTGCAGTATGACCTGACAGAAAAACAGGGTTATAGCATATTTAGAAATAGAGTCAGGGCAGAGAAACTGATTGAAGTAAGGAAGTGAGTGAAGAAGGGAGAGTAAGGAGGCGTAAGGTATGAATAAGTTCTTATTCATATTTAACCTATTTTACCTTGCTGATACGATTAATAAAAAAAGAAATACAGGAAACCTAGTTTCTTCCTTGCTCCTAGACTTGCCCCAAGCATTTGCCACCATCTTTCACCATAACATATTACTAAAACTCTACTCCTTAGGTTTCTCCCCATTTTCCCTCTCCTGTTTTAACAGCTACCTAACAGATAGATCGAAACAGTAAAATGGCAGCAAAAACCCTATTCATTTCTACCAGTTACTATAGGAGCACCACAAGGTTCCATACTTAGATCCCTCCTGTTTAATATATTTATGAATGATCTACATACTGCTTCCAAGCACACCACTTATGTACAATATGCAGAGGACTCCACACTCCTCTGCACAGCTTCTAACCTACAAAAACTTTAAGAAATGACTCCAAGAATCCTTTACACCTATGGAATCCTGGCTAGACAACTCAAAACTCTTATTTAACCCCCAAAAATGAAACTACTATTTTTCACAACAAAAATATTCTCCCAAAACAAAACTATTGTCAAAATCACTTTGTTAAAAAAACAGCCTGAATAAACACACCCTAACACCAAACTCTTAGGACTCAAATTTGATTATAATTTGAAATCTGACCCATATTTTCAAACTGTTATAAAAAACACCAAAAGCTCAGCCTGCCATATGGGACAAAACCCTACTAACTAACAGACAGAACTAGAGAAACCATAGCAAAAATCTACCTTATTGTATGTCTCTCCGTTATTTAATAACCTGCAAACTTCCTCACGAACAAAGCTGGAACAATGCTGCAATAAAATAACTCATCACTGTTCTACTCTTAACTAAATTGGACTGAATTCCCACATTACCTCCACTATACTCATCTACTAGTAGCTCATATTCTAATATACTACCCTGATAAGTATCCATCGTTAAAAGGCATGCTTCAACACTACCACCCTATCTAAGCTCATTGTTCTAAAGACAAACTCCTCCTCTCCTTCACTAAAGCCCAAAATGCATTGGGAGCCTCCTTATACTCAAACTCTGTAGCTACATTCTGGAATGCCCTCCCACATGCTCTCAGACTTCTTAAAAAACCAACAGGCATTCAAAACCCATCTAAGAAAACCCCTCTCAACATCCTGGTTCTGTAGCTGTACATCTCCAGGATAAGTATAACATTTTTGCTTCTTCTTCCTCTTCTACTATACCTGTGCTTTCCTCTACTCTGTTACCAACTATCACTCTGTCTTCACCCACTCCACCTTCTACCTATGTCTGTCTTAACTCTTTTACTAATCATTTCTTTTATATCTCAATTAAATCAACATTTTGCTTTCTACTCTTTGTAAACAACTCAGTACTCTGCTTTATGACATCTGTCCAGGGGCGGCTTGTGCTATTGGGCTGCAGGACTGCAGCCCCCCCCAGCTGTACAAAAGAAAGAAAAAAATAAAAACAAAAGAAAAATAAATAAAACAACAAATGCAAGTCCCGGAACTCACGCATGCGCACTCGTGGCATTTCCCAAGTCCGGACTGCTACAGAACCAGTCCAGAGAATGCGCCTAGAATCCAGACTGCTGGTGAGACAGTCTGGATTAGGAAGACAGCCTGCAACAGCAAAGATCCCAAAAATCTATGCAGTTACAACTGCATAGACCAGAAGGGGATCGGACTGCAACATCTGCAGGCTGGGTAGGAGCTTGCTCCTGTCGTGGTGCTGATAGCGCTCACGGGCTTTCTAATGCTGTTGCAGGAATCATGTGCTGATGGACGACTTATGCTGTTGCAGGAATTGTATGTCCTTACAAAACAGGAATTGTGTTCAGACAGACTTGAAGCAGTCAGGTAGGATACTTACAACAAGGTGTGTGTGTGTGTGTGTGTGTGTGTGTGTGTGTGTGTGTGTGTGTGTGTGTGTGTGTGTGTGTGTGTGTAATGAAAGATTGGTGTTCTGTAGAGGATTAGTTATGGCCAGTTCTTGCTGTGATACAGAATACAGTAAAGCAATTATCTGACAAATGAAAGACTACATGAACAAAATACAAAACATTTTATTTAATTAAAATGTTTCATTTTAATTATTTCTGTTCTGCTATGTTTGTCTCAAGGTTGGTAGTTTGACTAGTGACAGTATAGTTTTCAGCTGTTGGCAAAATGTTGACAGTAGTTTAATTTTTTCTAACTGTGAATTGATTTCTAATATTGCCTGTTTACATGTTAGTGTCTACTCGTTGGCAGTGAGTTCATGGTTAACACTTGCTGTAAGGCCACTAACTAGTAAGAAGTTGTCTTCCCATTGCAAATAACAAAAAAGAAAGCTTTCTTGTACATATTCTAAACAGAAAAAAAATAACTGCAGTTTTTTGAAACTAAGCGAAAGGTATAAATGTGTAGTAGATGTAGTATTTTTTTATTCTTGAATAAATAAAGTAATAATGCAATTCAGATACAAAACTGTTATAAGATTTGCACATTCAAGGACAGCCCTTGTAATGAGTTAAGGTAATTTAATAGAGAAGAAAAAACAACAGGAGCCTAGTATATCAACAGAAGAGAATGCAGCTTAGCTTGTATTCTGAGGATATGCTTTATATAATCTTTTCAGGTAATTAAGACTCAAGTCTAAATGTTTATGTACATCTGTTGTGTATTCTGACCAAATCACACTGTACTGAAGCTTATCGGTTTGTAGCATCAGCCTCGGACTATTGATTCCAAGTTTGTCATTGTTTTTTATATTCTCAGAGTATGTCAGTTTTCATAGAATTTTTTTCACAGTCATAACTACATTATACCCTTTGTAAAAGCAACACTGTGGTTATTCTATATAAGAGTTATTGCTACACCTTGCAAGGAATGACTTAAATTTATTACTCAGTGACACAGTAATCATTTGTTCCTTTAAAGCTAAAGTTCTATGGTTCATGTACTTATTTCATAAACAGATTGCCCTTTGTGTGCTAACCCATGCTTTTGTTAAAAAGCACGTTTTCCTTGTGCAATAACCCTTAATGTAAAGTGAATATGACAACAAGTCAAAAGTTTAAGTACCAGAAAGGTATAGAGTGAGCATATTCACTATAGTTGATAATCTTGAACAGATGCAGTCTCATAGCTGAGCTCATAATCTGTGGGCTTTTATTGATTTATATTAGTCACCATCTGAACATCTTCCTGTAATGAAATGTCTTTCTACACAAGGACAATGCCTAATTCAGCTTTGAATTTTGAAATGTATGTCAGCCAAAAAATAGTGCAAATAATACGTGTGACTTCACACAGTTAATAGCCCATATATTATTATGATGCATGGCATCCTTAATCCTAATTCAATACATGAACGGACTGCTGTGACTGGAGAAAAATAATTCACTCTACTGCAAGAGTCATCTTTAGCAATGCACTGCTATGATGAGTGTGCTCACTCTATTGTCTTAATTTCTTTTGGAAAGACTTGTGTAGCAGCATTCTCAACATTTGAACATACAGCTAGGTAGTTGTACAACTAACCTAGTGTGATGGACAGCTAAACAAGATAACCTGTAACACTGCCATACAACGCCTGCACTGATTCTAAATTGGAATTTAACATATAGATTTGGTAAATGTTTTCACAGTTGTCAGCAGTGCAGCCTAACATACGTTCAGACCTGAAACATTTTTGACATAATCATCACAAATTACAGCAGCCTAGCATATTGCACTGTGAAAACAGCCTTTCATTTGTTGCTGTATTTATCATAACAAAAGACAATACATGTAGTAAGCCACTTAAACAGGATCTGACTGGTCACAGGTAGACTTTATCCAACGTGAAGTGAATAAGAAGTTTATCAGCCTTTTCATGTGTTTGATGCAAAGCAGATAATATATCCCAGTATGTCTTTAACCTTTGTTCTCCTGCTTAGGAAAGAAAGGTAGTAGTTAAACAAAATGGTTCAATGAGACCGCAAATGCCATTTTAGGTAAATGGGATGAATTAAATATATCTGGTGGCTAGAGAGAACTCAGGAAATATCCCTGGTGGGGGACTCAAACCCTGTACCTTGGGAGCAAGTAGGAAGAGCTTGAATTCCCTACCCACCACCACTTGTGAAAATGTTGCTGCGTTCTGTTCCTCATGAAATCTGTGGTTTTCTGGATTTTTAAGTCATTAAATAATGACAGGCATTTGAATTTCAGACTTCATATTTTTCAGAACGTACATGGTAGCACAAAACATTTTATTCTAGCAATTTTCTGTTTATAAGATCAATATTTGAAATGTGTCCCTATTTTGGGGGCTGTATTCCCCCATAATTGGCTTTGTCCAGGTTTTTTGTGCTAAGAGGTTGAGAGCTATGGTAAGAACTGAATTCATTGAATATGTTTGGGGGATGTATTCCCCCGTTATTGGCTTTGTCTAGGTGTTTTTGCTAAGAGGTTGAGAGCTATGGTGAGAACTGAATTCACTAAATGATAGCCATTTAAAAGTTTCAGTCTACCTGTCTTTCACAAAACAGCTGATTTGGCATAGTGGTTTGTTGCTCTGACTGTAATGCACAGGGTCCTGAGTTCAAGACTTGGCAGTGAAATGCATGGTGATAACACAGCATTTTATTCTAGCAAATTTCCAAGAATGTACAAGCAATGTTTAGAATGTGTCCCTAGTTTTTGGGCTTTTGTCGCCCCCCCCCCCCAATAAATTTTGGCTTTTTCCAGATTTCTTGTGCTTCAAAGTTGAGAGATACAGTTGAGTATCAAGTGGATTTTACAAGATGAGAAAGAGAACTTAGGTTGAGTAAGGGGTTAGCTTTAGTGCTAGGGGAGTGATGCAATGTTGTTATAAGAAGTGGACAGACGAGCGATTGAGGACTTATTATTGAGGGTAAGAAGGATTGGGAGGCGTATAGTAGGGTGGATAAGAGTGCGGCGGGCAGTAGCTAGTTAGCTGGTTGGAGTTAGAAGGTTTTAACCTATATAAAGACGGTAAAGTGAAGCGCGTTGGTGGTTTTGGTGGGAAAGAAAGAAGTTTTGGTTTTTGGGGTTTAAGATGAGTTGATGGTCAGTTAGCAATTTTCAAACTTGTAAAAGCAGTGTTGGTGTTTTTAGAAGATTGTCAAGGAGATGCAGGTGGCTTCGAAATGAATGGAACATGGACCCTCCTTGAGAGCGCGCAGGTAGAGGTTTGTAGTATGCTGGAGAGCTTGTCCTGCCACATAACTGCCCTGCTGCTGCCTCTGTTGTGAGGCCTGAAGGTAGTTTAGGACTTGTTGGTCAGGATGTCCTGATGTAAGGTAAGGTGAGAAGTAATTGGTGGTTTACCATTACCATGCTCGAAACATTGTCTATGTCTAGGGGAAAGGCTGAGGAGATATTTTTGTTATTCCTTGTGGTTAATTTTCAGTGAAAGAGAGGAGGCAGTGGTGGTCAATAATGGTGGGGTCTAAATTCAGTGGATGTTCCTCCTTATGAAGAGGTATGGCGTGAGATATTTAGGCTTTAGTTTTTCAGTGGGTTTGGGTTGGAGGGAGGAGGGCAGTGGGTAGAAGGTTAAAGGATAGTGTTATGGTTGAGTTGGGTGTCATATTAGAGGGTGTTAGGTGGGCAGGTGGTTTTAGTAGGTAGTAAGGTGATAAAGTTGTTGAAAAATTCAAGTCGTTAGCTACTTCTTCTTGGTTTTTCTCAGTGAGAGTTTCTGGAGGGTAGGGTGGTGGTGTTTCTGGTTGAGGTTGTTTGTTACCTCCTGGATACCTTTGGTTTTTTTTTTGGTTTTTTTTTAGGTGGTGAAAGTAGTTTTTCTTGTCTCTATGGTGGCTTTTTTAGTTTCATTTCTCTTTTGCTGGAAGATGATCCGGTCTAGTGGTAACTTGGTAGTACGCCATTTGTTCCATACAAGGAGCTGAGAGCTAGAAAAGAAGTTTAGTGCTACTCATGCTGAGTCTGCTTGCACTGTTAGTAGCACAACAGGTAGTATACTTGCTTTTGATGCAGAAGGCTGTGGGGTCTACTCCCACAGTATATAGATGTATTGCTGATACAGTACTGTGTTGTACTTTTAAAGGGGGTGGATGCTGCAGTCCCGTGAATGTCCTCTTTGGTGGAGATACCTAGTAATGATGAAACTATTATCAGTTTGCCATCCATTCCCTATTGCAAGATTACTAGCATATCATTTTTTTAATGTAACATAGGCAATTTATTCCTCAAGGGCAATAGGCACTTTATTTGTAGATGAAACAATGAAATATAAAGTTGTTTGTTAGCAGCAACCTCTTCATTAGTTACAGATCTCTTTAATGTGGAATTATTTAGATGACTTTTACTTCTGCAGAGATTGTGCATATTTACTGATACTGGTGGATTATAGAAGTTTGAGTAGACTTTTATGATGGAAATGTTCTGAATTGGGCAGTTTTGTCATTATTGGTGCATGCATTTTGTTTCATTTGTTTGTTTGTTTGTCTTTCAGCTTTTCCTAATTAGGGGTCGCCACAGCGGAACTCTGGTCCACTAATGATTGGCAGTAGATTTTCGTGAACGCTGAGGTGCCAGCTCGAAGTTCAACCTTCAACAAAGGCATGCCCATTTACGCATGTCTTTTGAATGCCCACCCAACCGTGGGGAGGACATGCAGACTCCACACAGAAGGCACTCGCCGCACTCCATCCAAGAATCAAACGGGAGAACCTCTTGCTGTGAGGAAACAACGCTACCACTGCACCACCGCGGATAATTGTTTACTGGAAAAATGTTCAAAACAATAAATTTAAAATGCCTTCTGACAACTGTACTCACAACGCTACCACTGCACCACCACGGATAATTGTTCACTGGAAAAATGTTCAAAACAATAAATTTAAAATGCCTTCTGACAACTGTACTCTATTATACAATGCATATAATTTAATACAATCAGGAAGGTGTGTCAAAGAACACATGTGCAAGGGGCCTATGATTTGAAAACAGCCCAAAGTTAGTCTTTATCTGCCACTGGCTAGATGTATTGTCTGTGAATGTGGGTTTCAATGCTGTTTCAATGAATGTGAGTTTCAAGGGCAGAGAAATTTTAATGCTAAGTCTATTTTCATTGTAAGACTGCATTGCTTTGTTTAGAAGATGTCTATCAGTGTTTGTGCTGTAAAATGTAAAATAAAACTTTTAAATGAAATCCAAATAATCGTAGAAGTAAAGCAGTATGCACATTACAGTGTTTATGGTAAATGGGGCAAAATAGTCAAGTAATGGGACATTGGAATAACTGCAGGGAGGAGGCAACATTCGACCATGATTTTGTGAGGGGGAGAAGGGCAGCAAACTCAGACAGCCCCAGCTGAACTATACCTATTAACTGTCCAGATTTTTACAGAATGAATTGATTTTTGCTTCTTATTTTTGGTTTGTTCCTCATAAAATGTGT
The DNA here is from genome assembly GCF_019279795.1 of Protopterus annectens. Lineage (NCBI taxonomy): Eukaryota > Metazoa > Chordata > Ceratodontiformes > Protopteridae > Protopterus > Protopterus annectens. The sequence goes on from NC_056736.1 coordinate 511,047,174, forward strand.
GGTTTTCTGGCAAATCATTTAGGAATGAAGTCACTAAATAATGAAAGACATTGAGTTTCAGACTTTATACTCTTCAGAAAATGCATACTTAAAGCAAGACCTGTTAATCTGTCAACTGTATGAGTTTATACAAGAGCAATTTTTAGTACTGTTTGTATGTTTCCCCCAATATATTTGGCTTTGTCCAGATTTCCTGCATTAAGAGGGTGAGAGGTACATGCAAATAAATCACTTTATAGAATTAGGCATATCCAAACCTCTCAGTTGTCCTCAGTTTTGGCTCAAAATGTTGCTTTCTCCCTAATAATCCCTCCACAAAATGGAAATTTGGAAGAAAACATGGAGAGTTTACAATTAATAGATAATTGTAATGATCAGGGTTGTAGATTACATTTAATTTCAGAAATGCATGTAGATTCTCTTATTTTGTCAGCTGCTCATGTTAACAGTACTAATATTAAAAAGGTGTCCCTTCTTTGACAGGTTCCCAGCTGTATTGTGTAGCTATTTTATATTTTTGCATCACATTTCTGGTCCATTTGGCATAAAATTGTGGTTTTCATTAAAAATTGAAGTTAGAAAATAATAACAAAGATTTGAGTTTCAGATTTCATACCCTTCAGAAAATTCATACTAACGCAAGATCTACTATTCTGCTATCTTTCTATGTTTATAAGAGCAATATTTAAAAATTGTCATTATTTTTAGGCCTCTGTCCCACTTTTGTTTATGGCTTTGTCCAGATTTCTTGCTCTGAGGCTGAGAGGTATGACAAATGTGTCAGGGCCATCACCATCAGCCAGAGACATTTCAAATTGTGATATACTTGTTGCACCCCACTCCCCCACATAGTGACTCTGGATGTGTCCAAGCAAGGCAAGGAGCAGTTATGCAGTGAAAGTGGGCAGAGTATCCCCCATCCAAGGTAGGCCTCAAGTACGACCATGGCTTTTCATCTGTCCTTGATTTTGCAGAATGTTCTGGTTTTCTGTCATATTTTTATACTGTTGATTTATGCTTCTTATTCAGAAAATGCATGTTGTTGTAGTGCCTGTTGCTCTGTGTTTAAGTAGCAATACTTTAATGACCATCAGGTAAGCTTGTCTAAGACCGTAAGATGAAATTAAGCTTTAATAAGCATATTGTTAAAGAATTATCAACATTAAAAGCCTTTTTGTTGTTGCCATGCAGAGCATATTTACATAACTAGATAGCATATAAGCCTTAGGTATTGAAATGCATATGACAGTATTTGTAATAAAGGACAAGATTACAGTGTTTTCAGAAGCTCATTACATTTGTTGGAGACTTGCAGTCATCTTTGCAGGCTTTACCCATAAATAAAACAGAATGCCAGTCTATCATGTGTTGTCCATAACCTGTGCAGTAATCCTTTAAACAATTTCTCTTGAGCGTGTTTCTTGTTTGCTGTTCATTTTTTACTTTGATCATATTTTCCTCATGAAACAAGTAGATAGTTGTTGTGAGGCTCAGGAAGCAGGTCTTTTTTGGATAAGAAACATTTTTACAACTTGGGGTATCACAGAGCTTGCTACTTTCAGCCTGTTACTTGGTACTTTTATAAAGCTGAATATAAATTATAATTAGAACTGTAGTGCAAGGAGAAGTGGTTTGAGTTGAGTGCTGCTTGTTTTTTAATACTTGATTTTGACTGGCATTCCAGTAATGTATTTAAAAAGTAATTTATTCTTTCATGCCTCATAACCATTTTCTTTCTGTCTAGATATTAAGTAAGCTGTCATGCAGCCAACGCATTGAATTTTTTTTTCTTCTACACTTCATTTTGTCTTGATTGGATTCTCATAATGATTGTTTGGCACCCATGCAGAGTATTTAATTAAAGTCCCAGTTTTTGTGGTTTTGAGCATAGTTCCACCCCTTTCTAGTTGGCCCCACCCATTCAGCTGTGTCCTGTACCCCCCCTTTGATTTGAAGTCACCAGCTGCCACTGCATCTGTCCTATGGCACAGTTATTTATTTAACTATATCTGTATGGAGTATAGTTAGTATGAGTAGCCTTATTACTGTTTGTATACTTACTATCTTAACTGTTTTAACATAGTAAGCTTTATTTTAATTGTATTCTTCCTGACATTGTGATTTTGATTGTACTGCTTGTACTGGAGCTTTTCTTCCTGGGTCTCCACTCTAAGGGAGCCTTTGCATCCAGCCAGACTTCGACTGTCAACAAACATAAAAAGAAATAATAAATAAATAAATTCAAGTCAATTGCTACCATAAAGGGATAAAACTATTGGTGGCAAAGCTAATGAATCTTTGAAGATTTTTATGAACTGCCTTGGCCTCAGTCTTGGGAGTGTTGAGCTTCAGCTAGTTAGCAACTAGCCATTAGTGAATGACCTGCAAAGCATTGACAAGTAAATACACACTCACTGTTTTGTCCTGGGGAAAGAAGAGGTAGATCAGGGTGTCATGAGCATAGTACTGGCATACAAAGCCTCTCCTTCTATTGCTGTTTCCTAAAGGTAGCATAAATGCTGTGAAAACAGAGGGCCTATGCTTGAACCCAGTGCAATCTGCATTTCAGATGGTGTGGATCAGAAAAGTTTTGTTGCAAATCTTCCCTCTGGGATTGGCCAGAGTGGTAGCAACAAAACACTCAATGACTGGAAAATAAACCACAGTAAGATTGTAAGCAGTTAATTATGAGTCTGTGTTCAGCTGTGTCACATTGTCAGATTCTGCAGAGAAATCCAACAGAGACAAACTAGAATAACAGTGCCAGTTTGTAATTAACAGATGGCCATTCACCATTGAAATGAGCGTGGTCTGTCTACCTTGATGCTGCCAGACTTACTGCAGTATTACCATACATTTTTGTTTATTGACTTGTTTTGTTGTCATTGCTGCTAACTGAATATTTGCATTCCAGTATGTTATAGTCCTGCTTTATTGCTATAGGTGCTGCTTGGCCGAGGTACACTATTACTGCTGCATACTGATTTGTCTCATATCCTCCTCACAGTATTTTTGTACTGCTGTTCTTTAACCATTGTTAGGTGTGGCTTTATTCACCAAATAACTCTGCTGCTGCTAGCAGTATACTGTTGCCGTCATTATATCAACACAGTGTCTCTTGACCTCCATACTTTACTGCCCTGTAATCTGTGACGTCCAGTCCCCTGCCTACTGTAGACAAATCTGCTGTGTTGCTCTGTCTCGACTGTCAAGTGCCTGCTGTATCAGCATTTTGTATCCTCCATGCCTTACTATACTATATTCTGTGGCATCTGTGAATTACTTATACTGCTTTTACAGCTTCAATTATTTAGTAGCATGCATACTCGTATTGTGTGGTGGCTGTGTCTAAATGCACCAATCACCAGTACCATATAGTATTCCTATATGTCGCCTGCTATACTACTCTACTGTTATTCAGACCGACTGTTGTTGTTCTATTGCTGTAGTGTTGCGCTTACCAGGTGTTGCATTATTACATCCATTACCTATTGGTGTATTGTTCTGATCAGTTGTTGTTCTATCGTTGCACCCATCAGCTTTGATCAATTGTTGTATTGACAAATCTATGAATAACAGTCCTTGCATATTATCTGCCTTAATACTGTGGGATTTAAATGGATGAACAGAGTTTTTAAAGGATATGACTGGAAAAAGGGTGACCAGAAGAATGTTTTTAGTTTTGTCCCTGAGGTAGAGAAAATACTTTATGCTAATTTATTAGGAGTCCTTTGAGCTAGAGAGTTGCATAAAGGAAGAAGCACAATAGAGAGTGCTGGAAGTTTTTTTTTTCTTTGTTTTTTTTTTTTTTTTTTTGTAATAGAGAGCTCTGCCTAGTGAAGGGCTGAGAGGCTGTGTGTCATTTTTAATGTTTAAGTACTGAGAGCTGACTGTAAACTTGATTATAAGTGAGATGATCAACACCACAAAGCTGGAATCCAAGAACGTCAAATGAAATACAAATCGTTGAGCAAAAACTTTATATAATACAAAGCTTGGTAAACCCTTCTTCAGTGTTAAACACTGAAGAAGGGGTTTTGCCCGAAAGCTTTGTATTGTGTGTTATTATATAAAGTTTTTGCTCAACGATTTGTGTTTCATTATAAGTGAGATGACCAAGCAGAACACTTTGACCATATATACACAATGGTGTTTGCAATCAGGTGCATTACTAATGAAATAACATTTTGTTGAGTCTTTTTACAGCAAACTCTTATTTGTGGAAGAGATTATCACAAACAGAAGCAAAGTGTAATTTAATTTCAGAAGGAAAGTTCCTTATAAATCAGAAACATTCTTCTTCAGTAAGACACCCTGGTGCACACCGACTCCCACTGGGAACCCCTCTGTGAGGCCGAACACTAATCGTACATGAGTCATTGGGTCCTTGTACATAGCCTGCACTAATTCATAATTATCTGTCTCACTGCAAGCATTGGGTCAGTTGTGCTGCATCCTGATCTGAATCCAAACTGCTCATCTCCCATCTTACTTTCTACTACTCTGTGTATTCATTTATCAGTCACCCTCTCCAGAACTTTCATACAAGTTAACAGGAGGACGATACCTCTGTACTGCTCACAGCTGTAAATGTTACCTTTCTTCTTAAATACTAGCACTAGAATGCTTATCCTCCATTCATCTCAGATATGCCTTTCACGCCACACTTTTTATGAGCACCCTCAGGAGCAATTTCTCTTCTATCTCACACAGCATCTTTATCATATCTGCTGTGACCCTGCTACTTTCCCTGACTTCATTTTCCTTAGTGACGTTCTTACTTCTTCTGTGGTAGGTTCATCCTCTTCTCTCATCATAGTCTGTGTCTGGGGCAGTACAGCTTCATTCAGAAGCTGCTGGAAACATTCTTTCCATATCCCTTTGATGTGCTGTGGAATGGTTAGTAGGTTGTTGCTGGCATCCCTTATGAAGGGTGTCTGATTATCTTCTCTGTCTTTCTAGCTTTGCTTTGCAACCCCATATAATTTCTTTGTGCTATCTACTGATCTACTTTCCAGAAGTCGGTAGAGTGTCTCTGATGCTACTCTTGGTTACTGTAACTCTTTAAATAGCTTCTTTGTTAGCCAACTAGTATTCCTTCATAGCCTGATCTGTCTTTTCTATCTCCCACTTTTTCCTTTTTCTTGCATGTCTTCTTTCTTTTGATGACTTCTTGGACTTCTGCATTCCACCACCAGCTTTCCTTGTGTACCATATTTCCATACCTGGCTCAGCCGCATATAGGTCCTGTAGTCCTCACACAAACTATTTTAAGGCAGTGCCATTCTTCTTCAACTCCGCCTATTTCCACTTCCTCTTCTTCTTGAGATGCTAGATCCCTCATTCCTTGAACTGTTTTGCTTTCTCTCCAATCAACTTTCAAGTCTTCAGCCTGATCTCTGTTGACCTTAGAGTATCCTCACTCTGACCACTGCTTGCAGCAGATTGTGGCAACCAGTGGTTTATGCTGTAGGCTGACTGTTTCACTGGGGATGATTTGTAGTCATTGATTCTTCCCCAGTGCCTTTTCCTTACTAGGCGGAAGTCTACCTGAGTTGCATGTTAGCCACTTTTATATGTGATCTTGTGACTGTCTCTCTTTCTGAACCATGTGTTTACTACTATCAAGTCATTTGCTAGACAGAAGTCTAGAATTGCCTCTACTTCTTTATTCTTGTTGTACCACCCATGTGGACCCAGGCAGTCCTCATATCCTGTTCTGTCTGTTTCAACATATGCATTAGGGTCAGCCATTATCAAGGCCAATTCCTTTTGTCCTGTTTTACCTAGTAGGTCCTGCAACTGCTGACTGAATGCACTCTTTTCCTCACTATCATAACCCTGCTGTGGGGCATAGGCTGAAATTATAAAAATGTCCTATCATTAGGTTGGAGTCTGATTGCCATGAGTCTATACCTCTCAACTGTACAGATTTTCACAGAATGTTCAGATTTTTGCCTTTTAGTTTTGGTATGTTTCTTATAAAAGTGTGGTTTTCTGGCAGATCTTTGGCAAATATTTGAAGAGTGTAGTCAGAAAATAATGACCGATATTTGAGATTCAGACTTTCTATTTTTCAGAACATTCATGTTAATGCAAAACCTATTATCCTATTAACTTTCTAAGTATCTGTGACACCCCTGCACTGGCCCAGTAATCAAGGAGCCTCAATCCTCACCACTAGCACCAGTGAGGGACGTACACATTGGGAGGATGACAAGTGTTTACAGTAAAGTACAATTTCCCTTTAGAGTACACAGAGATCACAGTCAGTCTGGGGCTGGTTCCTTCCTCTTTCTCCAGATCCTCACTAAGACTCCCCACTGGCACAGCTATAGGGTTAATATCTCAGATGAACAGTCAAGCCAAAACCTCCAGCACCCTCTCTGTCTAACCAGTGCTTCATGTCCCTGCCCAAGTACCTAACACACACACTTTGAGATTTGATTTATATAAAAACACACATACATGCCTGGGAAAGGCTGGCACAAGTTTACTACCTATGCCCCCTTCTGCCCAGACTAAAAGGTAGTTATCACTGCCACCAACCAGCTCTTTATCAGCTACTATAACGCCCTTACCAAGGGAGACCAAGTCTACTGTGTAGTGTTACTATTATCCAAATGATAAGTGTGACCAAGGCCAAGGGTCTTTAGGAGTGGTCTGTACAGCATCACCAAATACATATGCAAGTACTGTGAGAGCTTAAATATCTCTACACAAACCAGCAACAATTAATAGATTTAAATATATTTAATAATAAATAATAAAAGAACAAGACAATACTCAATAACTCAACACAGTGCCTACAGAGTTCAGAATCACAGGAAATATTTTAAAACCATATTGCAGGACAGTCTCACATAAATACAGAAAACATCTAAACTAATCTTTACTATATTCCTATTTATATCTAAGAGAGATTACTGTACCCTGATTACTTACTATTAGCAAGTCAAAAGTGCTCAAGATGAATATTTCTACGTCCAAAGACAAGCACAAAATGCACAGACTCACTCTCTGCGATAGTTCTTAAATTAATAATACACATTACTTCTGGGATAGCTGGATGACATCACTATTTGTCACCTGCCTTCAGTTCCCAGGCTAGCAGATACCAATAGAATTTTTAACATCTCTATGGGAGAAGTACATATCTCTCAGAAGTTTGCCTAAAACTGGAAGACATAAAACAATTAACACTTCTACATTTCAAAAGGTAGTAATTATTTCTGTTTCAAGACAATAGAAAGAAACCTCTAGCTGTAGACATCATGTCTCCTTCAGTGAAACCGGGAGATAAACACAATTGTAAAACAATGCACTTATTTTCTTAGAGTTTGCAAGTTGACTGTTCTTTTCCAGTAGGGTATGCTGTGGTTGCATTCTTGAAGCTCAGTAGAGAACATACAGTTCAACACCCACTTCTGCACCTGTAGTTTAATATACATATAACATATAGTTCTGTAACATTTGTAAGACAAGCCTATGGATCATATTAATAGTCACAAATGACATATGATTCTTTACAAAATTCAGATAGCTGTGCTGGCAGCCTCACAGTTTGTAAGAGCAATATTTAAAAATTATCCCAATTTTGAGCCTTTGTCCCCCCATTACTTATAGCTTTGTCCAGATTTCTTGCTCTAAGAATTTGAGAGGTATTCATGAGTCTGTCACTCATTCTGATGACATCCCTCACTGTCTTCTAAAGTCTATCCTTCACTACAATTTCCACAGCATTGCTAGCCTTCCTCTTCCTGATTAGTAGTCTCTGGATCCCAAGCTAACTGGCTTTGTTGCACTGCCCTTCCATCTTTTCTCCTGGATACATAGGATGTCCAACCTCCTCCTTACCATCGTGTCATCCACTTCCAAGCTGCATCCTGTCAGTGAACCTACACTAAGTGTAGCAGCTTTTAGTTCGTGTTTGGCAAATTGATTGGTTTTATGTCCAGTTTTCACTCAACAGAGCTATCCAAGGTAACCCAAGCTGCACAACTAGACACCGGCCAGCAAGTAGCTTATTGCCCTGGGACTGCTAGGATTTATGGTGGGTACACACTGGCCAGTAGGGGCACATATATCCCTCTCACTATTAGCATAGGTCCCTGGCATAGGTCTGAGTAGGCTGGGTCCTCAACCTACTTATCACCAGAAAATACCCCTGGCCATTTGGCAACATTAGCAAACATGACCGAATCAGCAAGAGACATATTTTGCACCATCGGGTGGCTAGCCCTGCTGCAGTGAGATATTGAGATATTTACAGAAATATGAATGCATATGTTTATTTGTATAATTATCAACATACATAACTCTTAATATCACTCAGGATGTGCAACTTACAGTGCAAATGTCACTGACTGCTTTCTTCAGTGATATCTAAGGTTTCACCTAATGTCACACATCAGTTTGTATGTCACTTAGTTTTTGAAGTATTATGTACATATGGAAATATTGTTTATTTTCATAATCACTAACAAACAGCAATATCTCATGTATAATGTGATATAACTGGACATTAACAATGCTTTTCCCTGTCTCCCAGAATGGCATATCACACCACACCCCTCAATAACATCCATCACTTTCATTAGTGGAAATAACAACACAAATATGAAAATATGAATAATAACTGACAAATAATGATTATTTTGTTCTGCTGCAGCACATCCTAGATTAACAATATTAGTGTCATTTTGTAAGTACTGTAATTCCTTGCACTTTCTAGTACTACCTATTGTAATTTGGTTAGTTAAAGAAGCCGGACCCAAGAAAAGGTCTGGATGCCACAAAGAACTATGGATGTGAACTGGAAATATACAAAAAAGCATTTTAGGCTTGAGTAAATTAATCTGTGATCTTTTTAGTTAGCACCTCTGGGGTATGTCTAACAGTGTGATATGTTTAAATAGATGCATACTAAAAGGGAAATTGTATTGAAAAGTTTGTCTGGACAGGGCAGTGTATAGAAAAATAACTTCTTTGACCTGGATGAGATACCTTTAGTTAATAACTGGGCAGCGTAGAAGGGTTTATTGATGAATGTTGCTAAGTGGTGGTCAAAGCTTAAAGAGTTGTCTGTGAAGGTGCCTCACTCTCTAATGACTGTATCAGTCTGGGGTGCTGTCTATAGTTTAGGGTGCTGTCAACATTTGTTTACCAAAGGTGACAATGCTACACTTCTTTACATTTATTTTACACTGACTTCTAAACCATTTGTATGATTTAGCAAATCCAGGGCAAATTTAGTTAGTTTTATATCTGGATTAGTGGTTTGGAGATCCAAGAAAGAGATGTAGAATAGAAGAAGTCTCTGTACTTGCCCTAATGGAGGCCACTAGTCAACTTTTTGCTTTCTGAGGTAGCATCTATTACATTAATTATATGGATTCCATTTGTCAGCAAATTTGCTGTCTATCTTATTAGGTGTTTAAACTTATTTGCAACTCTAGCATGGGCTGTAATGTCCATTGCCTTGGCTCTGTCCAAGTATGCTGTATGAACTACATGGCCACTATCATTGGCTTTAGTTAATTTCTCAAAGAAGTTCACTAAATAAAGCAGATGCATTATTCCCCCTCCCGCAAAAACAAGTTTTTTTAGGATGCATTCCTTGTGGAGAAGGTTTTTCTGTGAAATGAGTTTTCAATTAAATGGATTCATCCATTTGAGATTCAGTGAAAGAAAGATTCAGTAAAATTAATTTATTTTATCTATAGATCTATATATAACTATCTCTCTCTCTCTCTCTCTCTATATATATATATATATATATATATATATATATATATATATATATATATATATATATATATATATATATATATATATATATATATATATATATATGTTGTTGTTGCTGTTGTTGTTGTGTCTTTCGGCTTTTCCCGGTTAGGTGTCGCCACAGCGGAAGTCCGGTCCGCTAATGATTGGCAGTAGATTTTTACATGCCGAGTTGCCAGTTCTGATGCACAACCTTCAGGTACACCCATTCATGCATACCTCCACATAGAAGACGCTCTAGCTGAGAATCAAACAGGACAACGTCTTACTGTGAGGCGACAATGCTACCGCAGCACCACCACCACCACAATCTATATATATATATATATATATATATATATATATATATATATATATATATATATATATATATATATATATATATATATATATATATATATATATATATTTATCTATATTTATATCTATATATATATATATCTATATATATACCCACACACACACACACACACACACACACACACACACACACACACACACACACACACACACGCACGCACATACACCCACACACACAAGGAGAACATTACAGTCAGCTGCCTGTTGGGTGCCAGGATCTGCCACATAACGCATGCACTCAAGTCACTCCACAACACGTATAAATACGACTCTGTCATTGTCCACGTTGGTGTGAATGACTTGAGAAGTACCTCAGAGCTCTCAGATAATGTGACCCAGGCAGGTATGACCCTAGTCCTAAGTAGCATCCTGCCTTCGCCCAGAATGATACCACAGTATAAGAACAAAATGATTGACTTCAACAATTGGCTAAGCTTCTGGTGTTATTCAAAGGGGATCCAGTTTCTGTCTGCCTGGGATGACATGATCGACAAACCACGATGCTTTGCCAGAGATGGTCTGCACCTGTTGCCCCTGGGATTTAGGTTACTGGCTAAAGCTCTTGCCATCCCTATAGTGCCTTTTTTAGGCAAGGTTCAAAGTACAAAACCACCACCGTAACAGATACAAGCATGAAAAATCTGAAGGTAATGCTACTCAATGCTAGAAGTCTAAACCTCAAAATGCATTCTCTCGAGGCACTCTTAAAAATGGAAAACATAGATATTTGTGCAGTAACTGAGACCTGGTTCAAGGATCTAGAGAGCACCCCTGCAATACCAGGCTACAACTCTTATCACACTTTTTGACCACCAAACCAAGACCGAAACACTAAAGGTGGAGGAGTGTCCATATTCACCAAGGATATTCACACCTCCAGGCTAGTTGCCCAACACAATGCATCTGAAATTCTCTAGGTGCAACTAACTCTAGGTAAGACTGCAATACAAGTTGTAGCTTGCTACAGATCCCCGACCATGCCCCAAGATTCTCACTACACCTTTCTAAACATACTGGAAAATGTTAAGATACAACCAAACACCCTAATACTGGGTGATTTCAACTACTCTGCCATTAAATGGGAAAACTACTTGGGTACCAACACCTTTTCCCAATGTTCTTGGAATTCATAAATTCCAATGCCCTGGATCAACTAATCCATTGTCCCACCAGGGGGTCCAATATCCTAGACCTGGTCATTACCAACATGGGAGATAGATGCTCCACACCAGTGGTCACCCCCCTCATTGGTCAGGTCTGACCATAAGCTAATTACCCTTGACATCCACATCCCACCCCCACCCCCCAGTAAGGAAACATCCATAAAAAACTTCTCCAAAGCTAACTTCATGCTACTCAAGTCAGAAGTGAAAAACTTCATGACACCCATGCAGACAGGAGCTGAAAGTTTGACTGCTGAATCCTACACTAAGGCACTGTATGAGCACATCCACTTGTGCATGAATCATGCCATCCCAAATAGAACCAAGATGTTCTCCTCCAAAAAAAGGAAGCAAATCTGATGGTCCCCTGCCATAAACAAACTATACAACAGAAGGAATAAACTGTTGCAGAAAAGAGGAGACTCCCAGGATGCAAAAAACTCCCTTACCAGTATCAGTGAGAAGCTGAGATCCCTCATAAAATCCTCCAAAGCTAGTTACGAAAATAAAATTGCCAAAGATTCCAAAGATAACCACAAGGCATTCTATAGTTATGTCAAGAATCTAAATGGCAATTCTCAGATCTGCTCTGAGCTACAACAGAATGGCATTACATATACTGATCCCAGGGATATTGCCAATATACTGGCAGATCGATTTAGTGCCAACTTCAATCCACCTCTCACCCCCTAAAGGACCCATCTCAACACCAAAAGATTGCCAAATTCTGGTAATCACGGCCACACAGGTAGAAACTGCACTCTCCAAAGCTAAGAATACAGCATCCATGGGACCAGAAGACATCCCAAGCTGTGTACTACATGAACTATAAAATGAACTGGCACCTCACCTAAGTGTCATGTTTAATCATAGCCTCACCTCAGGCTTCATGCCCACTGAGTGGTGCACAGCTACAATTATCCTACTCCACAAGTGGGGATCCACCTTGGATCCCAGGAACTACCATCCCATTAGTTTGATGAGCTTGATCTACAAGGGCATGGAACACATCATGGAACTTATAAACAAAGACATTGGCAACCTTCAAACACTGGACCCCACCCAGTTTGGGTTTGTGAAGGGCCAATCTTGTCTCCTGAACCTGATTGACTTCTTTGAATCAGTCTCCACAGCTGCGAACAAGAGTAAGGCAGTCCACACAGCCTATCTGGACCTCGCCAAGGCCTCTGACACCGTCCCCCACTCTGGAATCATTAATAAACTTACTAAGCAGGGCATAAATTCCTACGTCGCTTGATGGGTTGTCAACCGGCTTACTGACAGAACCCAGACTGTAAAAGTAGCTGACTCCAAATCCAGCTCCAGATAAGTGACAAGTGGAGTACCTCAGGGTTCAGTCCTGGGATTGCTCTTGTTTGGCATCTACTTCTCTGAAGTACAGGCAAACACTAAGGGACTCTGGCTAACAATGTTTGCAGATGACTGCAAACTGGGAGTCATTACTGAATCCCCAAATTATGTGGATATTCTACAAAAGGGCCTTACAGAAACAGATGCTTGGTGCCAGAGCCATGGGCTCAAGCTTAATGTCAAAAAATGTATAGTTAACCCCTTTGGGACAAAACATGTACCCATGAATTACCACATAGATAACAGTACACTAAACTATGAAAGTGTGATGAGAGACTTAGGGACACAGGTGGACAGTGGTCTCACCTTCGATAACCACATCACCACAACAATCAGGAAATCCTTCTATGTGGCACACCTCACCACTAAGGGCTTTTCATCCAGAAAAAAGAAGGTCACTGTCCCACTATACTCATCCCTCATTAGACCCATTATAGAGGACAACACCCCATTTGGTATGTACCTCACAAGACATCTGCAACAGCTAGAAAGGCCCCAGAAATATCTCACTAAAAGAATCACAGGCCTAAGGCAAATGCCCTATGCTGACCATCTAAAAAAACTCCAGCTATACTCTGTGGCATATCGTCTACTCAGAGGTGATCTCTGTTTAACATACAAGGCCATGTCAAACCCTGAGCTGTTAGACATGCTCCACTTAAATAAATTCCAATCCCTCAGAGCCACACAGTCCAGGTATCTAAACCTTGTCATCACAATGAGCAAAACATGCTGAAGAGATAGGTTCCTGACACAGATACTCCCCATACTCTGGAATAGACTGCCCATACATGTCAAGCAGACCGCCTCCTTGGCACTTTTCAAAAGGAACCTTGACGATTGGATGGGAGATAGGAAATTCACCCCAGGGATCACGTCAGTCGCTCTGCTAGACAGGGGCCCAGGGAAGTAAATATTGTGGGAAGAAATACCCAGGGAATTGTTATGGCTAGGCTTGTATAGGTCCTAGGGCCGATAGCCTAGTTCCAACCTATGAACCTACATATATGTATGCATATATATTTATATATATATATATATATATATATATATATATATATATATATATATATATTTATATATATATATATATATATATATATATATATATATATATATATATATATTTATATATATATATATATATATATATATATATATATATATATATATATATATATATATATATATATATTTGTTGTTGTTGTGTCTTTCGGCTTTTCCCAGTTAGGGGTCACCACAGCGGAACTCCGGTCCGCTAATGATTGGCAGTAGATTTTTACATGCCGAGTTGCCAGCTCTGACGCACAACCTTCAACAAAGGTACTCTCATTAACGCATGTCTCCACACAGAAGACGCTCTAGCTGAGAATCGAACAGGACAACATCTTACTTTGAGACGACAATGCTACGGCAGCACCACCACCGCAGGATATATATATATATATATATATATATATATATATATATATATATATATATATATATATATATATATATATATATATATATATATATATATATATATATATATATATATATATATATATATATATATATATATATATATATATATATATATATATATATATATATATATATATATATATATATATATATATATGGGTCTACCTGAAAACGCTGAAATCGCAGATCGCTGACAACAAGAACACCGACCCCCGGAAGATCGACAACGGAGAAGACCGACAGTTGAGAATCCCAACACTGAAAAGACTGACATGTTAAGGTAAGTGTGCGATAGGGACGGACGTTAGGGTCAGGGTGTGGGTAAGGTAAGTGTGTAATAGTGACGGACATTAGGGTAGGGTGCGGTTCAGGTAAGCGTGCGATAGTGACGGAGTTTAGGTTTAGGGGCGGATTAAGTGAGTTAGGGTTAGGGTGCAGGTAAGGTAAGTGTATGATAGTGATGGACTTGAGGGTTAGGGGCGGATTAAGTGAGTTAGGGTTAGGCTGCGGTTATGGTAAGTGTGCGATAGTGACGGACCTTAGGGTTAGGGTTTGGGTTAAGGTAAGTGCATAGATAGTTGTGTATGTAAGGTTTAGTGTAGGTTTGTAAGGTTTTTGGTGTGCTTGGGTTGTGTGTGTGTTTTTCGGAAAAGGTATTTGTTTTGTTGATTGTCGGGATTTCGGTTTGTCGGGCATGTGAAGTTTCGTGTTTTTGAACTTTTTTTCTGTTTTTTTCGTGTTGGTTATTTTGTTGTCAGTGTTTTGGCATGTCGGTGTTATCAGGTAGACCCATATATATATATTTATATATAAAAAGATTAAGGTAATGAGCTGTTAATGAACTACCTCCTTAGGTCCAGGATTTGATTTCCTCAGCCTTGATTTTCCTACTATGTAACGATGAGTAAGTCACTATACTACACGATACTCTAGAGAATTTAGGAAATTGAGCTAGGCTCCTTAATTCTTTATTGTACTGCATGCCTCATAGCTACCTATGAACCTAATTGTGTGTGTGTGTGTGTGTGTGTGTGTGTGTGTGTGTGTGTGTGTGTGTGTGTGTGTGTGTGTGTGTGTGTGTGTTCGTATAGGAGCAAACTACCCACATGGTCCTGCATTTATTTTAGATTTTAACAGCTCGCAGTTTCTTGATCTGCAGCTTTGTAAAGTGCAGAGCCAAACCCTCATCTACCACATACTCTGTCACAACCTGGTCTTGACTCTACATGTATCAGTTGGTTAAAATCTTATTTGTCATATTATACATTCTGGATTTTAATGCAAAATAGTATAAGATCTCCTCCAGCATTACCATCTGCAAGTACTATACTGCTCAGTTTCTGACTACGTTTTGTCTTTAGGTTGATAAATAATATCCAGATGGGATTCTCTGCTGCTAATATCCCTCTACACGGTTATCATGTTTTCATCTAGATACATTATCTGACATATGACCTAATGCAAAACAGCGTCACACAGTTGCATTGTAGATCACCCTAGGACTTGCCATAAACTCTGCTGAAACCATTTATAAATGCTCTCTGTCAACAACACAATCGCATGTGCATTAAGCAATGTCAATATCCTCTTTCCATCATATAAACTCTAGGAATAAATGTCTAAACAAAAGACTTTGAGCTTATAGATTGATTCTGCTTTATCCTTCACTACATGAATACAAAAAGCACCACTTCAACAATGGCACATAAATCTCCAAATCTGCATGAATAAAGTTTGCTGCTGTTGTATGTGCTCATCCAAAAAGAGTGAGCATCATCATGTTACCCTGAAAAACACCTCCCTTACTCAGCAAATCTCTATTCAGAGTTCATAATATGTATTCTTAAGCTTCATCCCCTACAGCAAAACCTCAGTAAGGCAAGGTCAACCTGCTGTCAAGAGGAGTAAGCAAGATATGTGCTTGCACCAGCCCCTCCAAACCATCATAAAAAAGTTAATGAAAATCTCTATTCTTTCTGCTTTAGATCCATATTTCTGGAATTCATTACTACTTTATCAGTTTAAGTAAATGATTGCCATTTGGAGTAATGGTTAAAGTCTTTACCTCCCATGCACAAGGTAAAAGGTTCAATCCTGACCTCAGGCCAATGCCTGTATGGAGTTTGTATGTTCTCACTATGTCTCTGTGGGGTTCCTTTCACTTCCAAAAATAAACTGAGTGTTTCCATCTCAAACTCACCCATGAATGGAGTTATGGGCATTAGCACAGACTCTAGATGGTGCCCTATATGGGGTAGACCTGTATACGCAAACTTCTTTGGGCATCTACTGTGGTGCACTGTATCCTTAAGATAGGAGAAACTGAACCAACAGACTGCACTCAATTTCTGTAAAATATGGCTTCAGGAGATTCAGTCGTCAAATGGCCATGGGTATTTGCCTTTGATAAGCTGGTTGAGGACCTGGCCTACGCCAACCTACACCAGGGACCAATGCTAATGATGGGAGAGGTATATGTGATGCTGTTGGCCATTATATGCCCAACATAAAGCCTAGCAGCCCTGGGTCATAAGCTATTGGTGGGCTGGTATCCAGTTGCCCAGCCTGGGTTACCTTGGATAGATCTGTTGGGTGAACAATGGACATAAAACCAGCCAATCTACCAAACATTGACTAAGAATTGCTACACTCAGTGTAGGTTCACTGAAAGGATGGAGCTTGGAAGTGGATGACATGACAGTAAGGAGGAGGCTGTACATCCAATCTATCAAGTATAGACAAGATGGAAGGGTAGTGCAGCAAACCACTTGTTTGGGATCCAGAGTTTACAACTAAGGATGAAGACAGGCTAGTAATGGTGTGGGAATTGAAGTGAGGGAGAGGTTTCAGAAAACAGTGAGGGATCTCATCAGATTTATTGACAGATTGATAGTAGTCAGACTCCAGTGTAATGACAGGGCAAAATTCATAATGTCAGCCTGTGCACAACAGGGTTGTGATAGTGAGGAAAAAAGCACATTCAGACAGTAGTTGCAGTACATACTAGATAAAGCATGACAAAATGAAATGGTGTTGATAATTGGTGACCTGAATGCACACATTGGTACAGACAGACAGAGCTGGATATGAAGAATTTCTGTGTCAACATGAGTGGAGCAACAGGAATAAAGGAGAAGCCATTTTACACTTCTATCTGGTAAATGGCTTGACTAACACATGGTTCAGCAAAAGAGACGATCAACGGATCCCATACAAGAGTGGCCAATATGCAATTCAGGTAAACTTCCTCCCAGTAAGAAAAGGGCAGTGGGGTAGAATCAAAAACTGCAAAGTTATCACCAGTGAAACAGCCATCTCACAGCAAAAACAACTGGTTGCCATAATCAGCTGCAAGCAGTAGTCAGAGAAGGTTCTACTGTCAATAGAGATGAGGGTGAAGAGCAGAAAATTTACTAGAGAGAAAGCACTACAGTTCAAGGAATTACTCAGGGCTCTAGCTCCTCAAGAAGAAGAGGAAAGAGGTGGCATTGAAGAATGTCAGCACTTCAAAACAGCATGTGTGAGGATTACAGAACAGATATGAGGCCAAGCCAGCTATGGAAATAAGGTACATAATTAAAGCTGGTGTTGAAATACAGAAGTTGAAGAAGTCATCAAAAGAAAGAAGGAGTGCAGGTAAAAGTGGAAGATTGAAAAGAGGGACCAGGCTAGGAAGGAATACTGGTTGGCTAACATAAAGGCTAAGAGAGAAGTTGCAATAGCAAGGAACAAGGCACCAGAGGCACTCTACCACTTTCTGGAAAGTGACTCAGTAGATGTCACAAAGAAACTATATCAGGCTGCAAGGCAAAGACAGAAAAATAAGGAAGATATTCAGAAACCTTTAGTAAGGGATCCCAGCAACAACCTGCTGACCAGTCCATACGACATCAAAGGCAGATGTAAGGACTACTTCCAGCAGCTTATGAATGAAGAAAACCTCATAGAAGCTGAACTGCCCCAAACACAGCCTATGATGAAAGAAGAGGAGGAGCTCAGCCTTAAAGAAGTAAGAGCAGAACTAAATAAAATGAAGTCAGGGAAAGCAGCAGGCTCAGATAAAGTCACAGCAGATATGATCAAGATGTCAGGTATGATAAGGGAGAAATGGCTCCTGAGGGTACTTGCAGCAGTATGGTGAGAAAGGTATAGCTCGGATGACTGGAGAATAAGTATACTAGTTCCCATTGAACAAACAGGACATTCACAGCTGTGGGCAATACAGAGGTATCAAACTCATGTCACACTGCATGAAAGTTCTGGAGATGATGATTGATAAATGAGTATACAGAGTAGTAGAACATAAGGTGAGAGATGAGCGGTTAAGATTCAGATCAGGATGCAGCACAAATGAACCAACCTTTGCAGTGAGACAGACAGTTGAGAAGAAGGTAGAGATGAGAGTCCAACTAGCCAGTCTTGGATATGAAAAAAACATATGACAAGAAAGCTGGTAAGGGCAGTCCTCTGTTGGTTTGAAGTGCAGGTTATGTACAAGGACCCAAAGACTTATGTATGAACAGAGTTTGGTCTCACAGAGGGGTGTGCATGAGGGTTCAGCTCTGACCCCACTGCTATTAACACTGGTGATGGACTACATTAGCAAACAGGTCAGAGGGGACAGGTCTACAAAGGTGCTGTATGCAGATGATGTGGCATCAAAGGCAGACCCTAAGCCAGGAGAACTGGGGAATGGAATGCAAAACTGGCACATGGAATGAAACTGACTACAGGTAAGACAGTTGTAGCGGCAGCAAAGGAGGGAAATCAGAAAAAGCTGAGAAATGAAATAGAAAATAGAAGAATAGATTAACAGCTTCAAGTATGTGGGAGGGGTGGTCGAGGAGAAGGGAACTCTGTATAAGGAGGTCAACGTTAGAATCAGAGGGGACTGCAGCCAACTGCTTCAGAGTGGTAGGGGTAGTGTATGACAGAAGGATGACAAAGAAGCTGAAAAGTAAGGTGTACAATACAGTGTTGTGACCAGTGCTACTGTATGCTACAGAAACCTGGGCAGCATACTCAGAGCAGTTGAGGAAGCTAGAGTTGATGGAGACGAAGTGCCTCATATGGGTGGTAGGGTGTACTCTGTCAGACAGATGAAGAAATGAGGATGTAAGAGCAGAAGCCAAAATAGCTCCAATTGCAGAAAAGGTCGGGGAGAGCAGACAATGGTGGTTCAAGCACATGTGCTGAAAAGCAGAAGATGATTTAGTGAAGAACGTTTGGAACAGACAGGAAGAACGCAAGAGGAAACAAGGGCATCCAGCAAAGAGGTGGATGGATTTCATGACAGAAGTGCTGCAACAGTCAGGCATGACTGTTGGAGAAGGTAGGAAAGTGACATTGAATAAAGAGAGATGGTGACAGCTGACACAACACCGCAACCCCATGAAAAACAATAAAAAAGGGGGCTGCTAATGATGATGTAAAAAGCAAACCACCCTCAGCATATTCTGATTTGCATTAAAATGTTATCAAAATCCCAGGAAAAGTCATAGACCTTGCAAGCATATTAATTTACACTCTTACACATCTCCCATAAAATAAACTTATTGTAACTCATGTTGCACACACACACACGCACACACACGCACACACACACACACACACACACACACACACACACACACACACACACACACACACACACACACACACACACACACACACACACACATTCCACTTTATTCCACAATCTGGTGTACTTATATACATACCTCTCAACTGTCCAATATCCAGATTTTTGCAGAATGTCTAGATTTTGACTCATATTTTTGTACTTTTCCTCACAAAATTTGTGGTTTTCTGGGAAATCTCTGCGGACTGAAGTCTCTAAAAATGACATACATTTGAGGTTTCAGATTTCATATCCTTTAGGAATTGCATGTAAACTCTATTATTCTAGCAACTTTCTAAGCTTATTAAGAGCAATATTTACAATTTGATTTCACCCCCATTCTTTTTGAATTTGTCCAGAATTATTGTGATAAGAGGATGAGAGATATATTGACATATTATATGCTACCATGCTAAATATATACCTCGCAATTTACTTCATTCTGTTATCTGGCATACTGACATACTACATGTTACCATGTTAAATATATACCCCCCAGTTTGCTTTATTCTATTATCTGTCATACTGACAAACTATATACTACCATGTTAAATACATACACCCACTCTATTTTATTCTCTAATCTGGCATACTGAAATACTATACACTACAATGTTAAATATGCCATTCTTCATTTTATAATCTGGCATAGTGACATACTATATACTACCATGTGGAGTATATGTCTCTCACTCTACTTCATTCTATAATCTGGCATACAGACGTACTATATACTACAATGTTAAAGCTACTGTGCTTCATTCTATAATCTATCATGCAGACATACTATATACTACAATGTTAAATATACTGTGCTTCAATCTATAATCTGGCATACAGACATATTCATTCTATAATCTGTCATACAGACATACTATATACTACGATGTTAAATATACTGTGCTTCATTCTATAATCTTGCATGCAGACATACTATATACTACGATGTTAAATATACTATGCTTCATTCTATAATCTGGCACACAGACATGCCATATACTATGATGTTAAATATACTGTGCTTCATTCTATAATCTGGCATAGTGACATGCTATATACTACTATATGGCGTATATGTCACTCACTCTATTTCATTCTATAATCTGGCATACAGCTATACTATATACTATTTATTTACTTATTTTTATTTATTTGTCGTTTGTTTACCGGTAAAGTCCAACTGGGCCACAAAGGGCCCATTTTCAGAGGAGGCCCAGGGAGAAAAGCTCCAACAGACATACAATAAACAAACAGTAGCACATGTTATACAAGTGGTTACAAGCATAGATGATTAACAATAACAAACATAATTCATCATAACAGTAGCATAACTATAACAAATGCTTACAATATAGAATGGTTACAATGAATTCCAATTAAAGTTTGTGCTATTCGCAGCATTTAATATTAGGGTAGGTATTGTAATAGGGATGTAA
Source organism: Protopterus annectens (assembly GCF_019279795.1). Taxonomy (NCBI): domain Eukaryota; kingdom Metazoa; phylum Chordata; order Ceratodontiformes; family Protopteridae; genus Protopterus; species Protopterus annectens. The sequence continues at coordinate 511,068,380 of NC_056736.1, forward strand.
AGCAGTCAAGATTGTTCATTTTAGCAAAGAAGGGAGGAAGAAAAGGGAACAGAGGAGGAGGCAGGTAGAATAAGGAAAAGTGAGGTGGATAAGGCAGATAAAGTTAAGAGAAACAGAGTAGGGAGGAGGAGGTTACTACAATGTTAAATATACTGTGTGTCATTCTATAATCTGTCATACAGACATACTATATAGTACAATGTTAAACATACTGTGCTTCATTCAATAATCTGGCATAGTGACATACTATATACTACAATGTTAAATATACTGTGCTTCATTCTATAATCTGGCATAGTAACATATTATATACTGCCATGTGGAGTACATATTCCTCACTCTACTTCATTCTATAATCTGGCAAACAGACATACTATATACTACAATGTTAAATATACTGTGCTTCATTCAGTAATCTGGCATACAGACATATTATATATTGCAATGTTAAATATACTGTGCTGCATTCTATAATCTGGGATAGTAACATACTTTATACTACCATGTGGAGTACATATTCCTCACTCTACTTCATTCTGTAATCTGGGATACAGACATACTATATACTACAATGTTAAATGTACTGTGCTTCAGTCTATAACCTGGCATAGTAACATACTATATACTGCCATGCTGAGTACATATTCCTCAGTCTACTTCATTCTATAATCTTACATACAGACATACTATATACTATGATGTTAAATATACTGTGCTTCATTCAATAATCCAGCATACAGACATACTATATACTATGATGTTAAATATACTGTGCTTCATTCAGTAATCTGGCATACCAGACATACTATATACTGTGATGTTAAATATAATGTGCTTCATTCAATAATATGGCATACAGACATACTATATACTAGGATGTTAAATATACTGTGCTTCAGTCTATAATCTGGCATACAGACATACTATATACTACAATGTTAAATATACTGTGCTTCATTCAATAATCTGGCATACAGACATACTATATACTATGATGTTAAATATACTGTGCTTCATTCAATAATCTGGCATACAGACATACTATATACTAGGATGTTAAATATACTGTGCTTCAGTCTATAATCTGGCATAGTGACATACTATATACTAGGATGTTAAGTATACTGTGCTTCAGTCTATAATCTGTCATAGTGACATAATATATACTACCATGTGGAGTATATCACCCTCACTCTACTTCATTCTATAATCTGGTATACAGACATACTATATACAACAATGTTAAATATACTGTGTGTCATTCTATAATCTGTCATACAGACATAATATACTACAATGTTAAATATACTGTGCTTCATTCAATAATCTGGCATACAGACACATTATACTACAATGTTAAACATACTGTGCTTCATTCAATAATCTGGCATAGTGACATACTATATACTACAATGTTAAATATACTGTGCTTCATTCTATAATCTGGCATAGTGACATAGTTTTATTGTATAATCTGATAGACTGTCTGATCTGAAATAACCATTTACAACTGCTCATATCTGCACAATGCCTTCTTTTATGGAATCTTGTCTCATTTACTTATCAGCTGTTAAGGTGTTAGATTCTAGCACCTTCAGTTATATTGTCTTGTCTCTTTATAGCTAGGATTTCTAAAAGTGTTAAATGTGGCATCAGGAACTGTGTTTTGTAATTACCCTGAATAAGAGGTCTTATTATTTGTCTAAATAGGAAAATAATAACTTTTTTGTCTCATGTTGTCTTTATCTATGTATGCCTGTATGCCAGCTTCCTCTTTTTTCACACTGCTTGCTTAACCTTAGACCATTTGATATGAGTACCCCATGTCTTCTCCTACTGCTGTTATAGCCAGTCCTCCCCACCCCATCCCCTTCATTTGTGCCCACTATTTGTTGGCTATGGTACATTTTGTGCATGGCTGCCATGATCTAGACCTTTTAATAAGCTTTCCAATCCACCTTTTCCATTTCTAAATATCTTAGAACATTGTAGGCTGTGATAATGCAATGACAGACAACATTAGTCAATCAGTGGGCTTATTCTTTGAATTGAATCCCTGCACAGGCCTTCTTAACATGCCTAATTATACTCAACATCTCCTTTTAATAACTTTCCTAACTACTCTAACCTCTACCTATCTTTTAACCTTCTATGAACTACCCCTATCCCTTACACTTATAATCCCAAACAAACATACCCAAACATCTCCACCAACCTTATCTATAAACTATCTCAATACCATCCACACAACCTCCTTTCTTCAACCTAAGTACCGCCTTTCTCACATAAAATATCTTATCTACCACCTTAAAAAATTTCCTTACTACTACTGCAAACACCCTCAACTCTTTAACCCTATAATATCTTGCTCATTAATAGATGGAGATATTCACCCAAACCCTGGTCCAAACCCCTCCCCAATTCCATCTAAATGCCACCCACTTATTAGAAATAGTACACCATCTACTAAACCTCCCAAATCACTATCTATTGCCCAACTAAACATACGAAACATTTGTAATAAAATAATACAAATTCATGCCCTACTAGAAGTTCAACAATTTGATATTCTCTGTCTAACAGAAACATGGCTTAAACCTATAATTAATGACAAAGAGGTTATTCCTCCAGGCTACAACATCCTAAGACAGGACCGCTTAAACAAAAAAGGTGGTGGGGTTGCTATTCTCTATAGAACAGGACTGCAGATTAGTAGAACTAATCATAACCTCTCATTTGACACTGCTATTGAAATAATTATTACAAAACTGCAACTCAACCCACAAAAAACATTAAATATTGTCTGTACCTATCTTCCCCCAGGAAAGAATACAACCATATTAGAAGACCTTCTAAACTGGCTCTCACTAAATCACCCTCAAGAGACTGTACTCTTAGGGGATTTTAACATTGACTGGAATTTATGCAAACAGACTAATCCATCCACCCTTATTAACCTACATGGTTTCTCTCAAATAATCAACCTCCCAACTAGAATAAACAAACTTAACAACAAAGAAAGTATACTTGACTGGATATTAACAAATAGTCCTCAGCAAAAATATACAACAGGAACTCTCCCAGATGACCTCAGTGATCACTCCCTCACTTATGTTATTAGGCAAAAAACCAGCACTACTGTCCCTATCCAAGGGTAAATGTGTAGAGCATCGAAAAGAATTTTTTTACTAGATAAAACATACCTCTTACTTTTAAATGTGTGTAATATGCCAATAGCCTACAAAACTTTTGCATCCAATAAGCTTTACAAAGGAAAGTTATACAACCATCAAAAAATCACCACGGAAATAAACCATAGCAAGTTACTTAAAGGATATATGTTTTACTCATAAGGATGCCTAAATTACCCATCCCTTACCTTAAGTAACTTTTAAACTTTAAAACTGAAGAAATGTTGCAATTTTCATTTAATCCAGGGACTGTGAAGGCATCAAGTTTGATTTGCCATTCCAATTCTCAAGTTTCCAGGACCAATGAAAAGGGTCCACCTCTCATATTTGGGGTACATGGTCAATAGCCATGAACTGGAAACTGTGCCCTGGATGGCCCATTATATGTTTGGCCAAAGCGTTTTCACATTTTTTGTTTTTAATGGCATAGACATGTTGATAAATCCACTTGCAAAGCTTGCGGTCCGTCTTACCAATGTAAAACGCTGGGTAACAATGACACAGGGCCACGTAAACAACAGACTTCGTGTTACAATTCATCTTGTAATTTATGTATAATTTCCTATTCCTCACCAGGAACGAGTTACCTGTTTTTAGCATTTTACACCAATTGCAAGCCCCACAAATGAACGTACCTTTTTGTCTAGTAAAGGGGTTACAATCCATGCTCCTTTGGAGTAATTCTTTTAAATTGTTCCCCCTTTTATATACTACCGATGGGTACATGCCCAATTTTTCCAACAATAAAGGGTTGCATTGGATAAAATGCCAATTTTTCCGAATGATAGACCAGATGGAATCAGAGTCATTGTTAAATGTCATAACAAAACTTGTCAGAAAATTAGGTTGTGCTGTTCTAGTAATTAATTGAGTAAGTGGGAAAACAATGTTCTCATCTGATTCATTCAAAAGGTCTCTAACATTAGTTGTACATACTTTATCCTTTTGTGCAAGAAGTGGTTTATAGAAGCCGGTGGATCTTTTGAGATTGACTTCCGCAATAAGCTCTACCACAAGGTCTTCATAAATTTTGTAGGCTATTGGCATATTACACACATTTAAAAGTAAGAGGCATGTTTTATCGAGTAAAAAAATTCTTTTCGATGCTCTACACACTTACCCTTGTAAAAATTTGCTTTTTGTGTAGCCTATTTACTATTTAGTATTATGACTAAATGGTAGATATATGATTTTATATTTTACATTTTAACGTGTAATCTACTGTCTAGGTCAATATTTTTATTTTAAAAAATATATTACTGGCCTTGGACAGTAGTTTTGGGTAGGTAGCTTATTTGGTAAACATGGCTTACGATCTATATCGTGAGCTAAACAAGATGTTTTTTCTATTTGTTCTAACAACAATTATTTACACACCTTTACCATCGAAGTTGTCCAAAATATTTCTAAAGGTTTAAAATACACTTTTTTATATGATATGATGATATAATCTATCCTTTTTAACAATAACTTGTTTGGTTGTCCCTATGAGATACATCTTTTATTATTGTATATTTGTAATTTTATATTTTAAATTAATTATGGAAGGAAGTGACATGTATGTATGTCACTTACAATGTTTTAAATTTGAAAAGCTAGCGTGCTTTTCACTTGTTTCTGAGGAAGCTACTGAATGTTCAGTGGCGAAAACGCCGTGGTTTTGAGTGAAAATTAAACTGTGTTTAAACTATTTCGTGGTCTCTTGGTCTGTTGGACACCAGGATTTTGTTTTTCATTCAATAATCTGGCATACAGACATACTATATACTACAATGTTAAATATACGTGTTTCATTCTATAATCTGGCATAGTAAAATATTATATACTGCCATGTGGAATACATATTCCTCACTCTACTTCATTCTATAATATGGCATACAGACATACTATATACTACGATGTTAAATATACTGTGCTTCATTCAGTAATCTGTCATACAGACATACTATATACTACAATGTTAAATATACTGTGCTGCATTCTATAATCTGGGATAGTAACATACTATATACTACCATGTGGAGTACATATTCCTCACTCTACTTCATTTAATAATCTGTCATACAGACATACTATATACTACAATGTTAAATGTACTGTGCTTTAGTCTATAACCTGGCATAGTAACATACTATATACTACCATGCTGAGTACATATTCCTCACTCTGCTTCATTCTATAATCTGACATACAGACATACTATATACTATAATGTTAAATATACTGTGCTTCATTAAATAATCCAGCATACAGACATACTATATAATATGATGTTAAATATACTGTGCTTCATTCAGTAATCTGGCATACAGACATACTATATACTATGATGTTAAATATACTGTGCTTCATTCAATAATCCAGCATACAGACATACTATATACTATGATGTTAAATATACTGTGCTTCATTCAGTAATCTGGCATACAGACATACTATATACTATGATGTTAAATATACTGTGCTTCATTCAATAATCTGGCATACAGACATACTATATACTAGGATGTTAAATATACTGTGCTTCAGTCTATAATCTGGCATAGTGACATACTATATACTAGGATGTTAAATATACTGTGCTTCAGTCTATAATCTGGCATAGTGCCATACTATATAGTACCATGTGGAGTTTATCACCCTCACTCTACTTCATTCTATAATCTGGCATATAGACATATTATATACTACAATGTTAAATATACTGTGCTTCAGTCTATAATCTGGCATACAGACATACTATATACTACAATGTTAAATATACTGTGCTTCATTCAATAATCTGGCATACAGACATACTATACACTATGATGTTAAATATACTGTGTTTCATTCAATAAACTGGCATACAGACATACTGTATACTATGATGTTAAATGTACTGTGCTTCATTCAATAATCTGGCATATAGACATACTGTATACTATGATGTTAAATATACTGTGCTTCATTCTATTATCTGGCATAGTGACATAGTTTTATTGTACAATCTGATAGACTGTCTGATCTGAAATAACCATTTACAACTGCTCATGTCTGCACAACGCCTTCTTTTATGGAATCTTGTCTCATTTACTTATCAGCTGTTAAGGTGTTAGATTCTAGCACCTTCAGTTATATTGTCTTGTCTCTTTTTAGCTAGGATTTCTAAAAGTGTTAAAGGTGGCATCAGGAACTGTGTTTTGAAATTGCACAGAATAAGAGGTCTTATTATTTGTCTAAACAGGAAAATAATAACTTTTTTGTCTCATGTTGTCTTTATCTATGTATGCCTGTATGCCAGCTTCCTCTTTTTTCACACTGCTTGTTTAACCTTAGACCATTTTGATATGAGCACCCCATGTCTTCTCCTACTACTATTATAGCCAGTCCTCCCCACCCCATCCCCTTCATTTATGCCCACTATTTGTTGGCTATGGTACATTTTGTGTATGGACTGTAAGCTGCCATGATCTTGACCTTTTAATAAGCTTTTGAATCCACCTTTTCCATTTCTAAATATCTTAGAACATTGTAGGCTGTGATAATGCAACGACAGAGAGCATTACTCAGTCAGTGGGCTTATTCTTTGAATGTAGTAAACTACCTACATTTGCCTTGTGCTTAATGACTATCATGGCACACAGTACCAAGATATACTTGTATGTGTTTGAATATACAGTTTTGGTCCAAATGAAAGTTTAGTTTTGTGGCTGTGGTGCTGTTTTACTAGTAAGAATTCCTAGAAGCTATGTAATAACACCTACTTTAACAGTTTATGCTTGTTTATCAGATGAAATTTGCTATGACATACTTGCCATAATGGCATTCCTTAATTTAAGGTTTGCTGTTGATTTGCCTTTTTTCATAACAGAAGTAAAAATAAGATGGAAAAGATAGGCAACCTGAGAAAAACTCATGCATTCTTTAGTAAAGCTTTCTTGCTAAAGTTTGTTTTATGTCAATATGTCACATATATTGTTTAGGCTAGAAAAAATATAATAGCAAGAATATTTTTTCTAAGAGACTGTGATGACTTTTTCAATACTTTAATATAGCACAACCCCCATCCATGTAAGTGCTGAATCCTTGCCGTGAGAGCTGGATTAATGTGCTTTGTTTAAATGATGAACTATAAAACATTTTCTCTGAAATTGATTCTGCTCATAATGTATCATAAAAACTAAGATGACAAATGGCATAAATCTTAAATCAATAATGAGAAGCTGACCTCCAAAAGAGTGCAGTAATATTCTCTAAAGTAGAGTGCAACAGATTTTAGATGTAACCTCTGTACAAAATAAAGGATTGACATGCAACAGAGTGATTTAGTAGCCCTTTATTCTGCACACTACTGCTTTTATGTAATGTTCAGGTGTGTTCTTATGCAATGATACTGCACATACCTCTCAACCTCTTAGAGCAAGAAATCTGGACAAAGCCAAAAATAATGTGAGGATAAAGCTCCAAAAATAGGGACAAATTTTAAGTATTTCACATACAAACTTAGATAGTTGGTAGAAGAACAGATTTTGTGTTAGCATGATTTTCCTGAAGGATATGAAGTCTAAAACTCAAATGTCTGTCATTATTTTCTGACTTCAATCTTTAATGACTTGCCAATGATTTGCCAGAAAACCACAATTTTATGAACAACAAACCAAAAATGTGAGGCAAAAACCTGGGCATTCTGTGAAAATCTGTACAGTTGAGAGGTATGATTATTATGTGCTAAACAAATGTAATATATTTATTAAATAATGCCATTATATTATGAACTTGTATTTCTATTCATCTCATCTCACGTCTGGGAACAACTTATTGATGCACTATACATGTACAGGTCATGTATGTGCAAATGCTTGGAAATAGATTGATTTATTGCCCTTACTTAAGGGAATCAGAAGTGCATGCGCATCCAGCTTTTGAAATGCTGGTAATCTTTTGATATTCTCTGACTGAGCTTTTAAAAGTTTGTTTTATTTTTATGGAGTGCAAATTGTTTTCATTATGTCAGTGGACGATTTTCATAAGTCTGCTTAGCATTACAGACAAAATGGTGGTTGCAGCATTTTTTTCATCAGCAACAGTCGCAACAATTTATATTTCTTTATTCTATTTAACAGCTGACTTCTTTCTATGGATAATGCTTAATTTACAACAAACACATAGCTGCCAACAACCAATAATTGTTCACAGTCTTCAATTTTATTGAGCTTTGATTATATAATTATATGTTATGTCATCATATGAACTTTTCCACTCCTATTTTACTTTAGCTTTCAGAATTACATATTATAAGAAAATGCTTAAACACTTGAGTGTTGCACCATAAAGTATTTAATATAAAAGAAGTGATAGGCACTGAGACTGAAAAGAACAGTCTGTTCTAAGTTTACAATAAAATGGTATATTCTACCCGAATTTCAGTCTGATTATTTGTAATGTTATTAAATTTAATGTTTAGAATCCTCAGACATACTAGGCAAATCAAAAGGTAATACATGTGAGCAAGGAATACAAAATTAACATTTCAGATGTATGCTATGTTATGGGCATACCTCTCAAGTGTACCTCATTATGAGGAACGTACCTCATTTGGGGTCTTAAAAAGTTCATATTCCTCAAAGTTCCTCAGTGTTCCACATTGAAAGACTCTGTCACACATTCAGTGTTAGAAATTTTTTTAAGTGAAATCCATAGTAAATAGAAATGAATCATATTAATTCATCAAAAGATCTTCTTTATAAGTAAAACCAGCATATTTTAACCATCCTATGGCCTTCCTAGTTAAAGTTATGAGTAAGCCATTAGTATGTGTTCCACATTTTGCCTATTTGTTCCACATTATGAGGGCTAGTGTTCCTCATTTTGGAGATGGAAGGTTAAGAGCTATGGTTATGGGATTAGCTTGGTGACACTACAACACTTGTGATGTTCATCATTCTCACTGCTGCAGTAGCCAATGAGTTGTATCCTGCCAACGATACAGCAAACAGTCAGCTTCCAAAAACTTTCCTTCCCTCCCACACTGTCATTTTATCTGCCTTTAGTCTGAGCCCTTTTGGGCGAGAGCTTTATGAACAGCAAAAGTAAGTAAAACTCTTTAGTACTTTCTTGCTGCCTAGTGCATATGCATCTCTGAGGCTCTGCTTGATCAGAGGTTGGAGTAAAGCTTCCTGTCAGACAGTTAAGACCTCTTTGGCAAACCCTATTGTTAAATAGATATTTTCTATTTTATTTATGTATTTATTTTGCTGTTTTCTTTCATAAATACTTTATATCTGTTTAAGAAGCTGGCATTTCAGGAACATTAGTCAGACTTTTCTTGAATACCACATTTACAGTTAGGAATTGTTTTCTAGTCTCTAGAGGTCTATTTAAGCTGTAGGATCTTATTTTCACCAGCTTGGAATTGAAATTGTATATTTTATTCATTTGGAAGAATACTTTTGTGACTTGAATATTCAAAGGGTTTTGTGCTGCTTAGGTGAACTGAGTGACAACTTACCTTCTGATTGACCCCCTTCTACCACAGCTTACGGGCAGTCAGGCTTCTTCCCCAGCTGCAGCATAGATACTTACCCCAGCCATGCTGTTCTTCCTTCAATGTACTTAAAAAGAAAAAGCTTTTAAAGCACAAGCCCTTGCCCTTAGCACAGGCTCAGCCAGTGTCTCAGCAGATGGCAAGTAAATCTGTAGTGGCCATTGCTGGATTCTTAGACAACTTACTGGATTCCTTGAATCACTAGCTACAGACCTGAGGTCAGGCATATTCTCTTTGGCTGTTCCAGTATCTGATGTGGGCATGGGAGGTGCTGGAGTCATCCTAGGAGGGTCTTCATGTAATGCCCAGGGAAAGAGTGATATCCTTGGTGTTCATCAAAAGATGTTCCTAGAAAAAAGTAACAGAAATTGAATCCCTGTAACAACAAGGAGATTGTTTCTGTGGATAGAAAATGGTATTAGTACCTTAGCTAGGAGTTTGTTGCAGCCGTTCAAACTTGGATATCAACTGCATCATCCTATTTCATTTTCCTCCACTACAGAGGAAGAGGATGTTTGTTCGGAGGATTCTGATGTAGACAGAGACAGGGTTATATCACCTGATGGTTCAATATCCCAAGACTCAAACTCTATAGACAGTAAGGCTGAATTTGAACATGTGCAGACTTTCTCCTTTTCTGAGACTGTCTCCAGATTTAAGGATGTGTTTGCTTGGGAACAGGTAGCTTTACCCCCTGAACTGAATAGATATTATGATTTATTACAGCAAGAAGACCCTCATTCTGTGCCCATTCCTCCCTACTAACTTTGAATGATACTTTCAACGCAGCCTGCAAATGCTGTGGATTCAGCCTTTAGCACAAAATAAGGCAGCTACATTTCACAAAATCTCTCACACTGACAAATATCTCTTTTCTCATCTTAGGGCAGACCCACCAGCAATTCCTCATATTTCTCCTAAAGTAAACAAGAACCTTACCACCCACAGTTACTGGAGATAAATAGGGTAAATTTCTGGACAGACTGGGTAAGAGATTATTTCTCCTCTCCTCCAGACTTTAGAATTCTTAACTACCAAAAAAAGCTGACATTTAATACTGTATATGTCTTGTAGCTTGTAATTGTTAGCTTCTAGCTAGGACTGCCAGCAGCCATACCCTCCTCTGTAGCCAGTAGCTAAATTATAGACCCTTAGTCCCTCTATTGTTGCCCCCATTAGCTGACTCATAGTTAGTATCTAGTCCTTGACCAGCCTTTCCCAGAAATATATTTCTGCTGTAATAATATTCCCTGTCCACTAGGTGGCACTCTCATTTAGTCAATACTCAGCTCCTACCTTTCCTTCACATACCTTCTGCTCTTCAGTAAATACCACTTTCCTCCTCTGAACATTACCACTTTACATTTATTATTCTCTAGTCATCTGCTCTTACACTGAGCAATCAGCAATCCACTTAATTTTCATCCTGAACTGTTCCACTCACTTGTCTCTACCCGCTCCGTTTGCCCTGTGGGCTCACTCCGCTCCCCTACCCTACCCCCAATTCCCACCCACCCCACTACTCACACTTTTATCTTTGCAGTAAACTTCTCCCTTTCTCTATCAGACCAATTACTGACCTTCTCACCCTTCTCTTTACCTCCCATCAATTAAAGACCACTCCCCACACATACCTTCTCTTATCCTCCCATCAATTAAAAGCCACTCCCCACTCACACTTTACTAAAACCTACACCCATTGATTTGTATCTGTATTTTACTCTACCTATACTATACCTCCCATACTTCTCTATCTTACATTCTTAATCCATTACATTATACATTCTCCACTCCTTCTAACTCTACAAATCCCTTTCATTACCCTCTTAATTCTACACCCTTTGCACCATACTACCTCATATTATTCCTCTCCTCTTCCCCCCTATTTTCTCTCCCACCTCTCAACTCCCATTCCACTTTTCACCCTTACCACAACTCACTACCATATCACCCTCATTACTACAGCCCAATTTACTCCACCACTTTAATCCAAAGGTCTTACCCACCTCCACCAACCTTAACTTCCACAAAGTTCTAATCTATAGTCCTCATCAGTCAAAAAGCAAACTACATTTCCTACTATCTCCCATCTTCATCCACCTAATTCTATCTGGTGATATCCACCCAAACCCCAGACCTAGCACCACTAAAAACCTCATCCCACCAAAAAGTAACAATACCACCAACCTTAAAAGACTAAAAATAATCACTCTTAACGCCCAAAGCCTAAGAAATAAAGCTACTCTTTTCCATGCCTGGCTTCACCACAACCTCCCTGACATTGTAGCCATCTCTGAGACTTGGCTAAAACCTACCATCTCTAACTCAGAAATCCTACCCCCCCCCCCCGGCTTTCAAGCCCTTAGATATGACTGCCTAAACAGAAAAGATGGAGGAGTAGCCTTGATATTCTCTAATCTTCTCCCCTTTATTCCATACCCAAACCCCATTCCCCAGTTCTACAATGCTGAACTAGTAATAGGTTTACTACAAATGAATATTCACAAAAGGTTCTGCTTCATATCCCTTTATATTCCCCCAGGTAACAATACTACCACCCTTGAAGAAATCCACCAATGGGCCTCAACTAACATAAACCTAGAGACCTACATATTAGGAGATGTGAATATAGATTGGAACAAAATTAATAACGTAAACCCAACCATATCTGTCAATCTATTCAACTTTACTCAATTAACTAACTCTATCACTAGACCCAACAAAATCAACCCTCCAGGATCTACACTGGACTGGATCCTAGCTACCCACCCTAACAACAACTTAGACTCAGGCATCCTTCCCGACTCTTTTAGTGATCACCTACCTGCATTCATCCACCGAGCATCTCAGTCTCCCCATCTCCAGCACCAATACCTGCATACACATAACCTAACTAACTTCAACCCTCTCACTTTCTCCAATACCCTCAAACAAACTAACTGGAGCAATCTAAAAACTCTTCCTTTTGACAGAGCCGTCAAATCCTTTAACTCTACCTTCCTAAATGTACTTAATTCCCAAGCTCCACCCCTAACTATAAGAGTTAAATCCAAATCTGCCCCATGGCTAATTAGGGAAACCAAAATACTCATGCAACAGCAAGACTAATGCTGGAAATTTTCTCAGCACAATAAACATCCAGAGACCCTTATTCAATACAAGCAGCTCCACAACCTCACTAAAAAACATATATCCAAAGACAAGCAATCTTACTATATGAAACTCCAAGCCAACCACTCCAAAAACCCTAAACTATTCTGGAAGTCCATTAATTCACTTCTCAACCCAGGCACTAAAAATAATCCTTGCCCTGACACTATAAAGTCCGATCCAGAAATTGCCACTCTTTTCAACTCCTTCTTTATTAACTGTATAGCTGAACTAAATAAGACCTTTCAAATTAACCCATCCACACAGCTCAGTCACTCTACCCCACCCTCTAAACCCAACCCTCCCACCACCTTTGAACTTAAACCAGTCTCCACCTCATATATAAAAAAACTTCTCAGCAAACTGAAACCTTGCTCTAATGCTCCAGATAGCATTCCATCCAAATTCTTACAAATTGCTGCAGATGGAATCACCCTCCCCATTAGTATCCTAATCAACAGATCCATAAAGGAATCTTATGTCCCCAAGCTGTGGCGTTCTGCCTTAATACAACCTCTCCACAAAGGTGGTAAAAACAATAATACCTCAAACTTTCGCCCCATAGCCATCCTCTCCCCAATATCAAAAATCCTGGAAAAATGCATTCACATTCAGTTAATGCCCTTCCTTATCAATAACCACCTCATCTCCTAAACCCAACATGGTTTCCGCCCTGGCCATAGCACTATAACTGCTCTACTCTCATTCCTAGATATAGTCAACCATGCCCGCTATACTGGTAAAATAGTTTCAACAGTTCTACTAGATCTCTCAAAAGCTTTCATCACTGTCTCCAATACCCACCTCCTTAGCCACCTTGCTAACCTCAACCTCTCACATAATACACTATCCTGGTTCTCTAGTTACCTATCCAATAGATCTCAAGCTGTAAAATGGAGGAAAGGTACCTCTAACTTCCTTCCTACCCCCACTGGAGTTCCCCAAGGTTCCATTCTTGGCCCTATGCTATTCAACATCTTTATCAATGACTTCCACTCTGCCATCCCTAATACTAAAATTGTACAATATGCCGATGACTCCACTTTAATCTGTTGTGCCACCAACCTCCCAGAACTTCTATCATGCATACAAACAGCTTTCTCCACCACTGAGAACTAGATGCTCCAAAACCTCCTTTCTCTAAATGCTAACAAATCCAAAATACTTCTCTTTCCCCCCTCAAAATCCTTCCCTCTCAACAAAAACTCATTCCGAATTAGAAGCCATAGCAATTCAACTATAGAAATTGTTCCCTATGCCAAACTACTTGGGGTCACTATTGATGAATACCTAAAATTTGACACCCATGTTCAACTCAATATCAAGAAGACACATCAAAAACTTGGACTGCTATATAGAAACATTCACTATCTCTCTCCTTCTTCTAGACAAACCCTCGCCACTACATATCTTCTTCCCTCACTACTGTATGGTGCCCCTCTATTAACTAACATATCTGCCTCCCTTTCCTCAAAAATGGAAAGTTGTTATAATAAAATTTCTAAATTCCCCATCAAAGCCAAACACACCTCCCATCATTGCTCTGCCCTCTATTCACTAAACTGGCTAGAACTCCCCAACCTTCTAGACTACCTCCAACTTAACACTGCCCATAGGCTATTATTTAACCCCTCCAAATGTCCTGCACTATCCAACATCCTACAACCTTACACCCCTAACAGGTCACTTAGATCTGCTCACCTAAACCTACTCAGTGTCCACACACCAAAGCGACCGGCCGGGCAACACCTCCTATCCTTTTCCTTAGCCAAAAAATGGAATTCTCTATCTCCAACTTTACGAATGACTGAAAACCTTAGCGACTTCAAAACCCTACTCCATTCCCACTTGTTTTCTAATAGGAAGTGCAACTGCACTTTCCCCGCCTAGTCTTCTACTCTCTACACTAATTGCATTTCCATACTACTCCTTCTTCCAACAACTTTTTTCCATGATTCTACTTATCTCTTACTGCTGCCTTGTGTATATAATGTAAATATTGCAAATAGTTTGCACTCCCTTTTATCCCCCTCCCTAGCATTTACGTTTGGTCTTCCACTCTGCCCCAACAAGACTCAAATTCTATATAACCTTATTAACCAGCCATGTTAATCTATGACCCATATGCTATGTAACCATTGTACCTCATACTGTCTCTGTATCACAAATTGACCTGTATTCATAAAACCTAATGTTTTCTGTTCTATCTTAATGTACCCATATCTTTGAATCTTAATTTTAATTTTAATTGTACCTGTTTTTTTTTAACTTTACTATGTAATGTGGAGCTTTTCTCCCCGGGCCTCCACTGAAAATGGGCTCCTGAGCCCAGTGGACCTCCCTGGTTATCAAACTGAAATAAATAAAATAGTAAATAAATAAATGTGGAAGTTTATACTGAAATGTGCCAATAGTTTGACAGAATTTTCTGCTACCCAGAAAGTAAGTCTTACTTAAATTAGATTGTTGTTATCTTGTCTGAAGTTTCTAAACGTGCCTTAAAAGTGTGCATGATTGTGCTGATGCTGACTCTTAGGCTTCTGCCTCAGCTGCAAACCAAATGTTTCCAGATAAGTTAAAGTCAGAAATCTTGAATTCTCCTCTGAATAGGGAGACTTTATTTAGGCCTGATGCAATGCAGTTGCTCAAACAAATGGGATGAGAGAGGTAGGGAGGGTGGTCTAATGGTTAAGGTGTTTGGCTTACAAGTGCAAGCTGCAGGGTTTGAGTCTCACAAGGGATAATTGGCTCACAAGGGCAGTTAGCCTAGTGCTAATCTATGAACCTATAAATTAATGCAAGGAGTTTCTAGGACTTTTCACGTCCACAAGTTATTTTCTTCCAAATCATCTATGCCATTTAAAAGATAAAAAACAAGTGACACCTCCTGCTTACTGACAGTAAATTAAAAAGACATGGCAGGACAACTCCAAAAGAAAGTATCTTTTCCAAAAAAAGGGTCAGTTGCCCTTCTAAAAGGACTATGCCAGAAGCTATGTCATCTCCGTCTCCCTCTTGCCCTAGCATCTGTTCCTCTTTCAAAGACACTGGATCTAAATTCTCCTTTATGGCAACAGATTGTTTCAGACAAATAAGGTTTGAAGGTGATTCAGGAAGGTTACAGTTGTCAATGCATAGAGAAGACCCTCCTTTCAGGGGAATCCCCCTCATACTCCCAATCAGACAGAATTGTTTACTCTAGTGCTTCAACACGTTAGATGCAAGTGGCATACAACATGTTCCTGCAAATCAAACAGTAAAAGTCTTTTATTCCAGAATGTTTCTGGTTCCAAAGAAGGAGCACTCTTGGAGACTAGTTTTGGATATTTCTTCCCTCAGTCTTTTTGTAAAGATTCCATAGTTTAAAATGTTGACCCTTCAGACAGTGTAAGCTCCAGTCCAGATTAGCATCTTATGGTAACTTTAGACCTCAAAGATGCATAACCACACATTCCAATAGGAAGCAACTTCAAGAGATTTCTAAGACTTTGTGTCTGTAGGTCACATTATCAATTATCTCTACTACCATTTGGGCTATCCACTGTACCAAGAGTGTTTACTAAGCATTTAACCCCTGTAGTGGCCCACTGTGGAATTCACATTTTCCTTATTTAGACAAGTTGCTTATTTGCGTAGTCTTCCCAGTTGTCAGGACTCCATAACAGAGGTACCTTCCCAGCTTAAACATCTGGGATTCCAGATAAATATGCAAAACTCCCCCTCAATCCATCAAATAAAATTGTGTTTCTAGCTTGCTTAACAGACACTGTGACTCAAAGGGCTTTCCTTCCTCAAGAGAAGGTGGATTTGTAACTGTATGGCTTCCTAACTTTTCTCACTAGTCTCAAGCTACTGCCAGATCATTTCTCAGGATATAAGGCCTTATGGCTTCAATGATTCATATTATTTCTCTGGCCAGTTTGCATATGAGGAAGATTCAGTGGTACCTCAAAAACATGTGGATAACAACATTCACATCCCTTGGAGTTTCAAATTCCAGTCTCGGGCTTCATCAACTTAGAACTGAATTGGTGGAGATATCAGATGACTCACGATCCAGGTCTCATTTTTTCTCTGCCCACCTCAACACAATCAGTACTAACCAATTCCTCTGATTTTGCATGGGAAAAAGTTTCAGTGGGGGTATAATTTCAAGGACTGTAGGAAAACTCAGGCAAATCAAAGCACATCAATATCAAAGAAGTGTTGGCTGTGATTCATGCCATAAAGTCTCTGTATTTTCTCTGGGATCCAGGTCATCTACAGATCTTCACAAACAACATCACAGTAAAGGGATGCATAAACAAAAAGTGAGAGCAAGGCTGTACCCTCTATGTCATTTGACAATGATAGGTTTGCTCTTCAGCATTCCTGAATTCTTCAAGCTTTTTACATACTATCAAAGCAAAACATAGTGGCATTCAAGATTAGCAGATTCTGGGAAGACCCTCATGAGTGGAAACTCAATTAAGCGATCTTCCAGGAGTTGATCGAGATGTGAGGAACACCTCAAGTAGATATTTTGTCTCCTTTCAAAACAGTCATCTAAACAGATTCTATTCCAGGAGTACCTGCAAGCAGGCCTGAAAAACAGGTGCTGTTTCATTTCCCTGCTCAGGGATGCTCCTATATACAATAATACTCTTTCCAATGATTTCCAAGGTAATTCTGAAGATTTAGAAAGACTCCAGAAATCATTGTGATGACTTCCTTCCAGCCTAGGCAAACTTGGTTCCTCCTTCTTTTGGAATTGGCCAGGTGTAATTACTACAAACTTCCTCACAGACTAGATTTACTCACACACAATGAGGGGAGTTTGATACACCCTGACATCAAACAACTGACTCCCTGAATGATTAATTTTCATAAATTTTAGGCACCCACCTCCTTCATGAAGATGTGCAGTATGTGCTGAAGGAAGCAAGAAAGCCTGCTACTGCAAAATTATATATTGGCAAGGGGAAGAGATGTTCTAATCAGTGCAAAGCCAATAACCAGGGTTCCAGCAAGGATTTTGCACCACTGGTACTTAAACATTTATGTGAGCTACTGTCTCTACAAAGGTACATCTTGCAGCCATTTCAGTGTGCCTTCCTATGGATCCCCCCTCCCCTTCTGTGAGATGTAATGTTTTTTTTTTCTTATATCTTAATTTGTTTAGGATGAGTTCCCTCCTTTTATGCTTTTTTTTGTTATCTTTTGTTTTGCTTTTTTTGGTAATGCTGGCCATGAAAGCCCTGAAGATTTTTAGCTTCTCTGGCAGTTTATATAGCTTCCTCGCTTCCTTCAAAAAGGGCTCGGCCTATAAGAAGCCAGAGTGACACTCATGGAGGGAATGTAAGATTTTGGAATCTGGCCTATTGCTAATTCCTTAGCAGGATACAACCCATAGGGTACTGCAGCAGTGAAGAATTCAGACAGCTACTGTTACTAGCAAGTGCAACTTAAACAGCTGTACCTTTCTTATTAACATGTACTACAACTGGTGCTATGCCAAACTCTTGAAAGCAGAGTCACTCATCAAACTCTGCCTACAAGTGACTGGGATTCAATTCCAGAGTCCTGGATCAAATGAGTTATAATCTGTCCCTGACTTCTGTCCTATTTATTTCAGTGCAGAGACTGGGTTCTCTTTTCCAGACAGAAGGTCCTGGGATTTTCAGTTTCTGAGGTGCAGCATGTCCATTAATTCCGGGGAGGGGATTTTTATTTTCTGAGGCACATTCCGCTTCTGGGGGCGGTTTGGTATGCTTCTGAGTAGAGCTGGAGTTTCTTTTAATCAAACAGGTGGGCATCCACTTGAGCCCTTTGATCCTCTTGGTGAGGTACTTTTGGGGTCTTTCCAGTTGCTGCAGGTGTCTGGTAAGGTATGCAGGTAAAGGGCATTTGCACTCAATTATGGGCCTGTGGAGGGATGAGTCCTTAGAGGGCATTGTACTCCTGGGACTTAGATGTGAATCCTAAGATGCAACGTGGGCTATATAGATGTTGCTCAACCACTACTAATGTGGTTGTCAAATGAGAGATTGCTATAGACCTTGGGTCCCTTAGTCCCGGGAATTAAATCTGTATTTCTTAATGGATTACCATTACCACCCCCATTTGTGGGCACTGGCTTTTTGCAGTACTCTGGGGATGACTATACCTTTACATTTATTTGAGGCCATGGCCTGGCACCAGTTTTGTGGGCATATGAGGCCCCAAGGGAGGATGCTTGTGTCGCTGGAGAGCTTCCATGAGGCCCCCAGTTTGCAGTCATGTGCAACTTGATGCCGGGACAGAGCCTTGTGTTGTTGCAGTCCTCTCCGAGAAATCAGCCAACAACAAGAGTGGTCCCAACTGTGCCTCTTTGTGGGACCTTGTACAAGACTGGTTTGAGTCTGGACATGGCTGGGACAATTCTAACCAAGTGGGTTCTCTGTCCCTTGAGCCCCAGCAATTTCCATCTAGTGACATAGGGGTTTATATTTAAGCTGGTCCATCTAGTCTATAATGCCCGAGTGGGGGTGGTGAGCTTATCTATAATGCAAGGTCCAGGTAGGCTTGCAGGACCTGCTTTTGCGGCCAATGGCCTTGGCAACTGTTCCAGTGTCCATAACCAGGTTTATCTGGACTGATCTGCCCTTAACCAAGCCAAACTGGCAGGCAGGATCTGCCTCAACAAAGCCCAATATCTTGATTTATGAGGTCCATGATGATCCTTTTCCATATTATTGCAGACCGTTAGCTGGTGGGCTTATATAGTTTCCAGGATCCGCTGAGGCACAACCTTGGCGGAGAGCCAGGATGTTGCTGCACGCTACCTCTGGGCACATATCCTGTAGTAAGGTTGAGATTGAAACAGTAGTTTTATGCATGGGTGCTGCTCTTCTTGAGTTCATGTAGAATGGCTAGCCTTCTTGAGTTCTGGTCCACAGCCTGCTGTGTTTGCTGGGGAGATTGATGCTGGGTTTCCTACCTGGAGAGTGAGCCTTCAGGCAGCACCTGAGGGATAGATATTTGCCCTTTGGTGGGAGGGATATTGGCGTCGAACCTGCTGGGCTAGATGTTGGCAATGTCTGTGTTGGGTGTGTATTTTTGACATTCTGACTAATTCTGAGCATATCTGGGAATTACCACCAGTTTCCTAACATACCTAAAGAAAGCCATAACTAACGGGTCCTTTGTGTCCTGTGCAAGTTTTCTCGGTTGGCCTTACACAATTTTATGAGTGCCCCGTTAGTTTTTGCTAATACTGATCAGTGATGTTCTTTGGGATTTTTGCCTTTTTTAGTAGCTTCCTCCTTCTTACTTATCCTTTCATTTTTATTGTTTGTTTATGGCTGGGGTCCACTGCCTTGGAGGATTGGTCTTGATGTATTTTGGGATCAGATTTTTGGGATCGCATTCCTGAAGGTGTTCAAGGTGTTCTATTTGATGCGCTATAACCTCAACATTTTCTACAGGATTTTCTTTCTGAAGGATTCCACCTCAGTTTTGAGGAGGTTTTGAGGTTTTGGAGATTGCTTTTTCACTGTGGTTTTCTTTGGGGGGAAATGCAGGGAATATCCAGTGAGATTAGTTTATGGTCTGATTCTAGTTTGGGGGATGATACTTCTGGTCTGAATACTTGGTCCCCTATGTTGGTGATGATCAAGGTTCCATAGCAGTCCTCTTGTGGGAGTGGTAACCCTCTTTGGGGAAGCATTTGAGTTTATAAAGAGTAGTTTGATCGGCTAGGGTGTTGAGCTAGAGTAGTGCTCCCAGTCTAGTTATGTTTGAGAAGTTGCCTAACATAATGGTGTGTTTGAGACCTTCATATTTGTGGAAGTGTTCTCAGGAAGTTTGTTCTCAGGTCTCTGGGTTTGGGGTTCCTGGGTCTGTTTGGGGCTATAAAACTGGAAGGCAAATGGGTTTGGGAAGGCATTGCACATGGATAGTTATAAGATGTGGGATCTTTGCCACCAACCTGGAGCCAACTCAACTGTGGGTTGTTTTGATGAACATCGATACCTCTCCTTTGTGGTTTTGTGGTCAAAGTTTTAAAATAAAAGTTGGGTATGAGGTATAACTGGTAAAGTGGTGCTCGTCTCCTGTTTCTGCACAGATATCGATGTTCTCCATGCGTAGGTTCTCCATGAGTTGAGACTCTTGAGGTTTAGATTTGGCATTGACTAGCATTAGTCTTTTGATTTTATATGAGGTTGCATATTCCCTGAGGTGTTTTTGTAGTTGTTTCGTCTTAAAAAGGCACTACCTAAAGCAAGAGAGCCCCAGGGTTGCAAAGCCCAGGGGTGACTCCTATGTCATTCCCTAGCGAACATCGCGGCTCAAGCGAAGCATATCATCTGGCTTGACAGGGCATTGATCCCTGTGCCACCCGGTTGAAATTGACTATCTTGTCTTCATATTGTGGCATCCTTCTTGGTGTGGGTAAGATGCTCTACCTGTCCTCAGCTACTATATCGCAGGGGGCGCTGCTCAGAGAGCTCCTCGGCGAGCTCTTCATGTAGTCCTCAGAGGTACGCTCCTCAGGTCATTCACACCTCAAGTGGAATTTGACTGTGCTGGGGATTGACTGTACTTCATTTGTGAGTGACCTGGCTGCTGTGTTTGAGTGGCGTGATCCCAGCACCTGACAGGCTGTCGTGGCCCCCTCGCCTTGTTCAGCCTGGTGAGCGACGTCAGTGTGCTCCTGACTATAGACTACAAGTACATCAAGTCATATATCAGTGTTGTTAGTCTTAAGGGCTGTGGACTGTTCGGCACACACTGGCTTTGTGTTAGATATTGCACGTTTTCCTGTTTTGGGGTAGCTGCTGTTGCAGTGTTTTGGGCGGTCTCTGTGCTGCTTAGGCATCTTGGTTTTTAGCCTCCGAGTATGCTTTTGTGTGATTATTTGTTTTGTTTGTTTGGTCGCAGGGGTAGGTCTATTTGACTGGGAATTGGTAGTGAGTGGTTTCCTTCTCTCCCTCTGACTGTTATGCCAGGTACTGGAGTTGAGAGAGCTTAGCCTCCAGTTGCTATATATGGTTGCATCTCTACATGTGTTTGAATTTGTTGGGAGGAGGAGGAGAGGGCTGGTTCGAGCACATGAGCAGTTGATTGCCTGCTCAACCAACTGCACAGCTGGACCGGAGGAGGGAGAGGAGAGATTGACGACTGACCTTGGAATAATATTGGGAAAATTTATAAATTGAAAACAAGGGCCAGTGGGGGAGAGGGTGTAGAGTTTTTAATTTTTAGTGCTGACTTATATAAATTGTTTAGTGCTACAGTGCCAGTGGTAACTGGTGCAATGTACAGGTACTAACTTAAAAAAAAAATGAAAACAGTAACTTCTTTTCAAGTGAAACAAGGAAATAAGTACAGTAAGCAATGCAGATATCACTAGGTGATCCACAGGTGCCAGAGCCGCCGTATTAGGTGTGGGATGCTGCTCGCCCAGGAAAATAACAAGCAAACAAGCATATAAACAAAGCCAGATTCAGCAGGCCTGGGATGAGATTATATGTAACACTGCAGGTGCCGTATTTGAAATAAACTTTCTGTAACTTATTCTCTGTCCTTTGTCTCTGTGTTTTATATTATCCAATTAATTTATCCATTGAAATTTGAGAGTATCACTTCCTATACATAAAATAAATCATCAAACTGCTAACTTGAGAGTAAAGGGTCAAAGTTAAAAGTAATCATGGAAAAAGATGCCCAATATGAGACACTCTTTAAAGACTGATAATACTCAATGTGGAGATAGAGAAAACTGTTAGAATAACATCAGGCATATTATGACACATTTTATGAAAATAGTATGTTTGTAATGTGTGGTATTATGAATTACTGTGTTTGTGACTGGGTTAAAAAGCTCAAAACTTCATTACTAATCACTTGCAGTGTATCATAGTGACTTTTGTCAGTTGCTAGAGTTTTGAAACTGGGGTGGTTAATTTCTCTGAGTCACTTGTTTTAATGTAATGATAATGTACAGGGAAACTGACGGCTTATTTATGCATTTCTACAAAAATAAGAGTATTATTTATTCCTCATCCTTTCATCATGTTGAATAATCATTATCTCAGTGGTGTGAAAAGCATAACATGGAGAAAGAATATGACTTGAAAATTCAAAGTGTTCTGAAATTTATGGAAATTGTCCTGTTCCTGCATTGCTTTTGCAGGCTCCAGAACCACTGAAAAAAAAAAAAAATATATATATATATATATATATATATATATATATATATATATATATATATATATATTTACACACACACACACACACACACACACACATATATATTTATATATATATATATATATATATATATATATATATATATATATATAGATATATATACACACACACACACACACACACACACACACACACACACACACACACACACACACACACACACACACACACACACTGTCTTGTAACTAAAGGGAGAAAAACTGATTAATCCAAACCACCCCTCAGGTCAAGCGGGTCTCTGCCCCCCATAACAAGCAGTGGAAACTTCAAACATCTCTCTTGCACACTGGACAACCACAGACACTGTCTTGTAACTAAAGAGACTAAACACTAATGTAGGTGCTTAACTTCCAAGTGTCTAGACAGTAACATACCTTAACTGCACTAACAAGCAAATGTTAGTGAGCGTATTAATACATTCTGCTGTACAGTTCCTTAATCAAACCACTGTACTGATGAGTACATCACCAGGAAGAAACAGCTGCATTATACTCTCCAGTAAGTGCCCCCCAACTAAAGTCTATTTTCTTTTGAGAAACACTTAAATCTATAAAATAGCATTCCATTACCTCTCCTGTGTCATCTGTAATTAACCTCAGCTTTAGAAACAGCTGCATTATACTCTCCAGTAAGTGCCGCCCAACTAAAATCTATTTTCTTTTGAGAAACACTTAAATCTATAAAATAGCATTTCATTACCTCTCCTGTGTCATCTGTAATTAACCCCAGCTTTAATTTTATATCCTTTTAAGAATTTCAGGGTAAAATTAGATAATCCCTGGGATTCAAGAAGCTCGGTGCAAGGACGGTTTTAGCCTTGCGCCGAGCGTCCTCACTACAGATGGCGCAGCAGTGCCATATGAATATGTATGAGGGTGCGCCGTAGCATCCTCAACGTGCACAGGAAATGTGTGCGAGTGCAGGGGGCATGTACAAGTGCTCTACAGAGGCGTAAACATGCTCTGACACTTGCAAAACCTACTATGCCTCCTAGTAGAGCCCGCCCCTAATAGTAAGTCAGTAAGTCAGTGTCCGTGGATACTGAAATGTATGCTAAGCATAGAAGAGTGTCCACGAACAGTGAAATAAAATCAAAGTAGTAAACACACAAGCATGTAGTGGAATGTAGAGCCCTGTCCATAGAACTGTCACAATTAGATTCCCTGTCCCCGTGTCCCTATTATACATTCAAATCACAGCCATAGCGAAGGTGTAAGCAAAGCGCAGCGTGTCTGTGTGTCGCTGCCCACTGCCGAGCGTAGCTAACACATCATATTCATTCAAATAGAGAAAAACATGTGGAATCAATGTAAGTGTCAGTAGTGTAGTGTTTAGAGCATTCGCCTATCAAACAGGCAGCCACGGTTCGAGCCCAACAATAGCACATATCATTTTCCATGTGGAATGAATGTCATTTTGCCGTAAAACCGACATAAGAGTATCGCATGAGATATTCAACTTAAATATAATTCAAGTAAAGTGGCACTGTCATAATGAATAAGGTACTAGTAAGCAGGTGTAAGCACAAATAAGCAGCAGTAAACACATATAAGTACCATTAAGCAAGTCTGAGTGCACTTGCATGGGTCTAAGCAGTGTCCAGCACAGGAAATGTATATAAGTATATACAGCTATATATATATATATATATATATATATATATATATATATATATATATATATCTATGAAGAAAGAATGACGTAACAGTAAAGCATACAAAAGGAATGAGAAGGGAATCAACAGCAACCCCAGTATTATATAGCGCTGTCAGTGTATGTCATATCCAGCTGGGCAGGAGTGAGCAAAGCACTGCTACTCACACAACAGGCAGGATATTACCAGTGGGAGTAACATTGTTGATTTGCTAAGTCTATTTTACACACAGAGGGTATTCCCTGGTGAGACTACCCAAAAATTGATAGACCATTTGGCCTCCGACCATTACACAAGCAAGGGCAGGTATGTTCAAGGAATAAATGGTGGGAGAGCCTGAGAATACATGGGTTGGGACAACATATGTGTAGGGCCCCCAATGCTCTGGAAAGGGCAATGTGTGGAGGTGTGTCATGGCTGTGATAACAAGTGGAAATTGGATGGTATGCGTGTATTTTGAACACAGGTGGGGTGGAGGAACTATGGGTATGAAATTATGGAGCCAGGCATGCCAGGGTTGGATTGGACTGGTTCTAATTGAACCGCCCCGTGGAGGTCAGCGAGTTTGTTATAGGTATATATGCATACACACATGCAGAAATCAATATGTAGAAGTACTTTCTCTGTAACACATTCATTCCATTTGCAGACATAAATAACATGAATGTGCCCTTATAAACCTCGACAGTAGATAGAATAATAGGTTGCGCAGAATAGGGACGGGACGAAACTGCTAAAATGCAGAAGTGTGTACAATGTCCGAAGCCAGTGCTGTGCTGTAAATATCAAATGTGAGGACTTCCCCTCACATGGAATCATTCCTGTGATCTGTCTGCTATGGCAATGCCAATTACTAAACAGGTCTATCTGTAAAAGAAATACACCGAACACGTACATAATTAGGCTCTCATGTGTAACGTGTGCATTACCACATAGTCATACGCATTAATTTATTGTAGTGTCATGTTAACGGGAGTAAGGTTGTAATGAAGTATAGAATCTAATCTTGACATAAACACATGCGTGTCCCATGTGGGACAACCCAAAAATTGCAAATAGTATTCTTTTGGTTGCTCATGTCACCAATGTTTGTGGACTAAATTTTTGGGAGTTCTGAGGATACGTGGAGTGAGTCAACCGATGGGATGGGTCTATAGGAGTAGGAAGTGGCCAATGTGTAGCGGTTTGGATACACCCCGATTCCAACTGGTGAATGGATGACAGCAGTGTTAGGGAGGCATTGGGGTGTGTGTTTGGGGAACCAGGAGCCATGGGTATATGGGTATATATGCAAATGAAGCAGCACAGTAATAGTGTATTGGTTTGAGCAACCCCCCAACGAACAGACATTCCCGTACTGAATCCCACTGTATCACATACCATTTACCATTGGTAATCCGTACATGAACATATTGTGACATCTGTCCACTGTATAACCTGCAAATTATCAATTAAAAGTGAACTGGAGTGAAGTGTCAGTGTCATAATGAATAAGGCACTAGTAAGCAGGTCAAGAATATATAAACACCAGTAAGCATGTGTAAGTGCATTTGCGCGGGGTATGCATTGCTTTACAGACACACACACACACACACACACACACATATATATATATATATATATATATATATATATATATATATATATATATATATATATATATATATACATATATGTATATATATATATATATATATATATATATATATATATATATATATATATATATGTGTGTGTGTGTGTGTGTGTGTGTGCGTAGATATACACAGATATACAGCTATGATAGGAAACAGCACACAAGAATGACATACGTTCACAGGCTATGCCAATGGAAGTGAGGAGCCCAAGCAGGAAACATGAAACACATAGCATGACCTTCCACCCCCCCCCAGCCAGATATGGGAAACATACACACAAACAATGTAAAGAGTCCACTGCTCCCCAGACCACAGGCAGGATACAACTGGGGGGTACACAGTGCACCCATGAATTCTAATCTTGTAACAGACTGGAGCGTCCCTTGCGGGACACCCCATAAATTTCCAAGAGCAAAAGAAGGTGATAGTCTGGCCATTCTGGCTGGGGTGTATACATACTTGGAATGCAAGGGTGGGAAACCCTTATGACCCTTGGGCTGAGACAGTTGTATGAAATGGGTCCCGTGAAGTGGAGATTGGGTAGCGAGTAGTGGTGTGGCCAGAACAGACCAGGACCCAGAGTAAGGATGGGTGTTGTTGAGGAGGTGTGGGTGGGGGAACTATGGGTAGCTACTTATGGGTCTAGGTGTGCAGGTGTTGGCTGATGTGGGCCTATATGGACAGCCCTAGGGGTGTAAGCGAATGTGTTCATTGGGCAGAGGCGTCGCCCAACGAGCAGCCACACCCACTACGAGTTCCACTGCAGCAAAGAGTAATCTATATGGCAAGGAACGGAATAACCAGATGTAGACGTATATATGTAGAGGTATGTGTGTGTATATCTACCCATAGCAACATAGAGATAAGCCTCTGCCTCACCGTAGGACAAATATATACATACAGAGACAGAATACAGATACATACCCACATATAAATATATACATATGCAGACACCCATAGACCCATATGTTGTGATATATATATATATATATATATATATATATATATATATATATATATATATATATATATATATATAGACAGCAAAATATAAATATACATGTATGCATACATATACAGATATATCTGTATATAGTAATGTAAATGGATATATATATATATATATATATATATATATATATATATATATATATATATATATATATGTGACTATAAATATACACATGTATATAGCTAGGATATGATATAGCAGTTACAAGTAACATATGTTCACAGACCGTGCATATGGGGGTGAGAGGTCCAATAAACAAACGTGTAAAACATAGCATCAACCCCCCCCACCCTCCCAGCTAGGCCAGTCAGACATACAGACACACAATAAAGGTAAACACACCACTGCTTCCCAGACATCTGGCAGATTACTACTAGTGGGAGAGACCTGCCAGGTCTAATCTTGAAACATAGACAACGATGTCCCTCGTGGGACACCAAAAATTAATGATCATAGGCAGTCCCAGTAATGAAACACCAATCGTGTAACCAGTCGTGTAACCAAACAGCATAAAAGATGAATCCAGCCACAAGTGTTTTAGCGCTTTCATTCACTAAAATTTAATACGTGAACTTCTTCAGAAAACAAACAAACTGTTACCCACACTCCCTTAAATAGCTTACCAATACAGGAAATGACATCAAGTAAAACTTTAAAAAAATAATGTATGTATATGCATGTGTAAATGTGAATACATATCTATATATCAAATAAATTAAAACTAATAATGCTTATTGCACTTACAAAAATGCTAAAAAGTAATCTATCTTATAAACCATACATACAAAATGTATATATATGAGACATAAAAAAGTCCTATGTTAAATATTCAAATGAATAGTAATACAAATTGTTAATATGAATCATTACATAAATAAATAAATGATGATCCATAACTATCTACTGCATAAAAAAACACTTTAAACTAACAGACTCATTGAGCCCTGGTGATTTATCTGCAGCTAAAATTAATTGCCATAAAGTCTCCTTGCATTCCAAAATATTATTTGCATCACCACCCAATTCTGTTTCATAAACCTTGTCTAATACTGAAAATTCGAACTTTTTAAATTGTGAACATACTATGGCATGTTTAGCCAAAGAATTTAGCTTGTCTTTATTTTTGATAGCTAAATTATGTTCATAAATCCTCCGTTTCAAAAACCTTTTGGTTTTCCCTACATAAAAATGATTACAGGATTTACAGCAAGCTATATACACTACAAAATCTGTGTTGCAATTGTAATATCCCTTAGCCCAAACAGTTTGATTAGAGGACTTAACTGTAACAGAGGAACTATTACTGATAAATCTACATTTTTGCAATTCCTGCAAGCATAGGTGCCTCTCTTAGTGCTAACTGTTCTTTTACTACCATAGCAAATATTGTCACTATTGGTGGCTTCCAACATTGACATGAGATTAACTGTTTTTTTTGTAAGTGAATTTGGGTGAAACACCAATAATAGCAGACAATTCTTTGTTACCCAAAAGTACTTTCCAATTACTTTCTATGATGTTTTTAATGTACCACATTTCATTAGTTATCGGTAATGGAAATGAAATGTTATAGTTTTGAGTACAAACCGGTTTCTTGGAAACCAAATTTATACAAATGTCTTTTGACAAAAGAATAGGTTTGGCTACTCCTGTCCTCAAAGTTGTTACCTCATGTTCTATCCTTTGAACCCATTTGTCACTGTATCCTCTATTAAGAAACAAAGATCTTAAAAAAGTGACTTCATTAGAAAAGACTTCATCATCAGTTGTTAGCCTACTCAAACGAATAATCTGGCTTTTCACTACTCCTTTTTTCATGTGTTGTGGATGCAAACTATCTTTATGTAAATATTGGTTTGCAAATATCTCTTTCCTAAATATTTTACTGTTGAATAAATTGTTTTCCTTATCTAAACTTAACTGTATGTCCAAATAGGAAATAACTTCACCAAACCCACTCACCTTAAATTCTAAAAACTTGGTGGTATTGTTCAAATCTTCCACCAAATCAAAAAATTCATCACGTGAACCAGTCCATAAAAAAAACAAGTTGTCGATAAATCTGAAATAAGTTTGTACCTTACTATAATGTGGGTGTTTCACCAAAACTTTCAACTCCCAATTTGCTATGACCAAATTAGCAAAAGCCGGTGCTACCCTTGCCCCCATTGCCACTCCTGACACCTGTTTGTAGATGTTCTTTCCAAATCTGAAAAAATTGTTGTCAAGAACAAATTCCATCAAGCTACAAATGGTGTTATCTTTTGTGTTACCAAAGTCTGTGTAATCTGTTAGGTACTCCCTCAGATATTCTATCCCCACTTCCTGATCGATCGAAGTGTAAAGGGACTTAATGTCAAGTGTACCAAAAACTGCATGCTGTAAAGGTACTTGCAAGTCACGTAACTCTTCTAAAAGGTGCCAAGAATCCCTAATATAAAATTTAGAATGTTGTACCACTGGATTCAACAAGTGGTCAAGCCATATCGAAATGTTTTCCATCTTAGAACCCTTAGCTGAAATGATTGGCCTAAATGGTGGATAACTTTGATTGACATGTTCTTTGGGAATGCCAAAAAAGTGGCTAGTTTTGGATAAACTACCAAAAGGTATTCATAAGTGTCATAATCCAATTCACCTTGACTGAACATGTCAAACAAGGCTACATCAATTCTCTGAAAACTTGTTTTGACATCCTTAATGTTTACCTTTTTGTAAGTAGTTTTATCCTCCAACATTTCTAACAAAGAGTTATTATATTGATTTGTATTCATAACCACAATCTTACCACCCTTGTCTGCCTTCATAGTTCTAATGTCAGGATTCCCACAAAGGTGATTTTAAAGCTTCTTTTTCTCTAGGATTCAAATTCTCTATGTGGTTATGTGACTTAATCTTTCTAAAGTCATTCTCACATAAACCTTGAAACACCTGGAGTGTAGTGTGTAAAGTGGGGTTGAAGGTGCTGGCTTTTTTCTCATATATATACATTTTTTATGTATGGTTTATAAGATAGATTACTTTTTAGTATTTTTGTAAGCGCAATAAGCATTATTAGTTTTAATTTATTCAATATATAGATATGTATTCACATTTACACATGCATATACATACATTATTTTTTTAAAGTTTTACTTGATGTCATTTCCTGTATTGGTAAGCTATTTAAGGGAGTGTGGGTAACAGTTTGTTTGTTTTCTGAAGAAGTTCACATATTATATTTTAGTGAATGAAAGTGCTAAAACACTTGTGGCTGGATTCATCTTTTATGTCGTTTGGTTACACGACTGGTTACACAATTGGTGTTTCATCGGTTTCAGTGTGATTTTGTGTTTTTAAGTCCCAGTAATGACTTATCAAACCAGCCTGTAGATGTACATGGACCAGTAGGTTGTGCAAGCCTGATAACCCATGGGTCAACACAATGTATGACATGTGTCCCGACATGGGAAGAGTGGGCAGTGTGTAGTGGTGTGTTTATACCCCACCTGCACCCACAGTAAGGATGAGTGCTGTAGAGGAGTGGCAGGTGGGGGAACTATGGGTATGCAATTATGGGCCTAGGTGTGCAGGTGTTGGCTGGCGCAGTCATATTAGGACCACCCCGGGGATGTAAGTAATATTCTGAAATGGGCATAGCTGATGCCCATACCTCTGAACCCCTAAGAGCACATCCACTGGACAGGACATAAACCATTGGGGGGACAAATAGGGACCATACCTCTGAACTGTTCCCAATTTCCAGGGACATCCCAGATTTTGACTCGGTTTCTAACTCTGCCCTACTTAATCCCTCCTAAAACTAGTGACATTTGGAGGAAAGGTGGTGAATTACATGTAATGAATAATGACAACAATTAAGAGTTATAAACATCATTTACCTCGGAAAATGTGTATGAATTCATAAGCTCTGAGTCTGTGTCAGGTTAATAGCACCAATAATTTAAATGTGTCCCTGATGTTGTTATACCATGTCCCTGATTCAGTTCATATATTTCCCCAATTGTATGAGAGGTCTGATAGGGACAGAAAGCACATATTCCACTAACAACCTTAGAAAGATGATAGAATATTAGGTATGCAGTAGCATGACTCGGCTGAAGGATGTGGGTTCCAAAACCCAATTACTTGTTTGTATTGAAGAGTGTCAGTTCCCATGTATTAGCCAGATGGGTGCAGATTGTAAGAGGAACACACCAATAATATGAATCAAACTCTGGACAGGCTGCGGATTCCGTACAGTCGAACGGCATGCTGTCGCCTAATGGGCAGCCATTCCCGATACTATAGACATGTAACCCGATGTAATAGGCATCACAAGGTAATATCATAGTCCTCACTCCCATGCAGGGGTGTGGGTGTCAGATGAAAACACCAAATGCAGTGCATTTGCAAGTGCAGGAGCAAGCAGGTGTAAGCCTGTTTGGCCACCAGTATGTGAGTATTACACTGGTAAAGCAATGTAGAGGCTAAATGAGTGTAAGAAACTGTAATCAGAGGTTAGCATCGCTTAGCACCACACAAACCCCTGCACACCCACTAACAGCTGCTTTAATGTGCCTTAATCACACCGTATCCAATGGCCTTGTTCTGCCCAGCAACAAAATAAATGGTCTCTGCAAGGCTCGAAACCAGGACCCTGCACACACAGCTATTGTGATTTACCACTAAACCATGGCAGATATACAGACATCAGACCTTATCACAAACATATCATCCAGAGCAGTCATTCAACAGTATAGGAAATGTATTCCATCATGTAGATGTATGTGTGAGTGTTTATGTCCAGCATAAAGATACATGCATATATATGGATATATCAGGAACATCCCATGTGACAACAAAGCATTACAAAGGAATGAAAAGGGAAACACCAGCAATGCCTGTATTATGTAGTGGTGTCGTCCAATGTAATATCAAGACTCCCTCAGACAGACATGTGTCAGTCATACACGCAAACATTTGTACATTGACCATATACATCACTGTGTGCATGTTATTTACATTAACACAACAGTTTCTGTCCAATCATTATGTGAAAACAGTACTCTTGCAAGGTGCTGTGTGCGATATCATCATCATGATGAAGGTAAATGGGGTAACCATAGAGGGACTGGTAGTGTTGTGTGTACACTGGGGTCATCTGCATCACGTGTACCTGGAACATTTAGGAGTCATTTGCATACTAGGATTGTGTGCCTGATAGACAGGGATGAGGACAACTGGAGCATGTTGTGATGCATATTAAAGGGGTTACATGTGTCCAGTGGACACGTGTGAAATGGACAGCTATGTATGAGGCAAATGTTTTTCTAGGAACCGATTGGCCTTTTGTTTCCATAGGGTGAGAGTGGGATGTGGGGGAAGGAGAGTAGGTATGCTCGTGGAGGATAGATAGGGTAGGATGACAGACAAGACAGCATACAGGGTCGGTATATGACACATGTGGGGGGATATACCTCAGATGGGGAGGGATGTTCAGCATTCACAAGCCCATGACCCCCCAGATGGAAACAGTGGGACTGAGGTCCCCAGCCATGGGCAGCCACCACTGCACCAAAACAGCTGCAAAGTTGGCAGTGCTGGGGGCTGTCGAAGAGGGGCAGCCTCACCCTGTAAATGTGACACTCTGCCCTTGAGCTGGTGTATCTGGCCTCAAAACCCCTTATTCAGCCTCCTATGTACCACGTCCGGGACTGTATGACAGCGGACATGTCCCTGTCTGGACTTGCTCCCAGGGGTGACAAGCCCCATCCTCAGTGGCAGTACCACCAGAAGGCAGTGCAGAGCCAACAGAGGTGGAGGTCCAAGGCTGGGCCCCAGATGTGCTGGTGCCTAGTGCCATGGCCAGCTGAAATGGGACAGGAGGTTCTGCTGGGACTTCCAAACCCATACAGCCTATGGTGTTGCAGTTTAAACACAGATATTGCTTAGTAATAGTCAACAGCATTCAGGAATACTTATAACAGCATGCATAGATATGACCATCAACCCAACACAACAGATGGTATACATTTACAGAGAGAGTGCAACACATACCTATATACTGCATGACATCTGTACAACATGTAGAAGACTTGTGACTGCAGCTATGAACAGTGGCCCATTATTGGCATGTCACTGAGAACCCCAGACAGTGTCTGTCATATCACTGCTTCATGTGACATATGTCCAGTCAGGGATGTGATGGCAGTAACACATCACTATCACCATATACTGGCTGCAGTCCTCAAACTATGCTCCTGCTGTTCACAGATGTATGTTCAGTGAGTAACACAGGAAACAAATGGTTCCACACACTGACCAGTCCACAGATGGGGTCCCTCACCAACAGAGCATTGTCTTGTCAGTTTTAAACATGCAGAATAGCCATTACCACACACATCTTGCTAAACAGGCAGTTATCTCAATGAAGCATAGCTACACTTACATGCTGTAGTCATGTCTGGCACATCACCCTCCTGTCTTTAGGCTATTTCCCACTGTGTATTTTGTTTGAGGAACATCCAGATATCATCTATGATGCCGTTTAGCAAACACCAGATCCAGGTACCACTCACAGCGGCTGTCATGGGAAAACACCAACATGATGTTCTTAGATATTGTACTGTGTTTTTCATGCGAATGGCTATGGGAACATCATCACAGCTGTTCCACATGCAATCAGCTAGAGGAGGTCTGCAATAGGTGCAGAGTCCATCACCCGAACATGACCATCACTTACAATACACAAGCTGCTGCTGAGCAGGTGTACACCTCCACATCCAACAGAGAGTGTGTGGGAGGGACAGACAGAGGTAAAGTACATCAGAAAAGGGCTTGGAGACTAAACCCTAAGCATCATCTGTCACACACCTACCAGTACAGGGGTTCAAACCCCTGACTGACTAGTCATTACTATTACAAGTGCATGCAGTTACTCCATGTGCCGCAAAGCTGACATGTTGGTGTGCTGCAAGAACGTATATGTGTGTTGGTGTACAACATCTGCAACAGAGATATAGTAGACATACATTAGGTGTAGCACACATGGCTGTCCACATGAACGGATGTCATTGTCAACACAACCACACTCTCTAATGGACTCACATTGACACTCTTTGACAGGCCCACAAATACATTTCCAAACCACTTAGTTTGCCGCACTGCAGTAATGCACAGGTACTACATGCACCACAGGGGATATCTGGAGGTCCTATGGGCTAGGGCATGTGAACATGTTTGACATCTGTTGGTATGCCAGTGGGAGTTATACTGGGAGTGACTGTGGTTGGGAGCATCATACCCCACATGCAGACACAGGGTGCCATTACTGACATGCACGTGTACATTGCTTCATGGATGTGTAGTGGTTGGCTGTGCAAGATGGCTGTACAAGGTTGGGTGAGGGGTAATCCTTGGCATCACTTCACCCGACAATGGTGTGCAGTGTGGTACAGGGGTGTAGTATTTGCAATGTCCCACACAGATGGGTATTGTATGAACTGTCCTGACATCCTGGTTACCATTGTGTATGGCCATAGCTTTGCAATGCATGCCATGTCTGTGTTTGATAGTCTTTGACATGGACATTGCCTGGAATGTGCATGTCCCACAATGATGTACAGTGACATGTACAGGTGTACCTGGTTTGGCTGGCACATGTTGTGTACACAGACTGTTATCCTCCGATATGCCAATACTGGCCTGGTGTGGCAGAGCCTGCTTATAGTCAGCAGGTTGACCTGGCACCTGCATTGATAGCATGATACAGGTATTCCCTGGTGTCAGTGGCATTGGTCCATACCGGGCACATGTGTAAGGCATTGTATGGCCTCTGTGGATCACATTTGATGGCACCACATATGTTGCAGGCATCCAGTGGGGAACATAGTGAAGGCACATTGTCCGCAATTATGTGCCTATTGTACTGCTGTACAGGGTGCCATGCCCTCTGCAGCCCACTGCAATCACACCATGCCTACTATCTGTCATCAATGTGCAGGGTACTAGCAACATGGCATAATATTCTAGGCAAGTGTGTTTGTGTATGGCACATAGGTTCAGGATGTATTCTGGGTAATAGTAGGGTTGCATACTATGTCCACCAGGCCTTTTGCCAGATGTAGGGGTATGGCTTGCCAACACAGTCCCTTGGCTGACTGATATCTGTACTCCTTGTGAGGTGGACATTGTAACATATAAGACAGACACCATACAGGAAAACTACAAAATCTGCTCCCCAACATGTCCAGTGGTTAGACACTCACAGCCACTTCCACACAGACTCTGGCAGTCAAACACACACACATGCCTGCCATGTCCTGGAATAAAACCCCTACCTAACTAGTGTAGCACACTACAGCATTACGCAGTTACAGCATGTGCTAGGGAGTTTTCTGAATTACAGCAGTCCCAGCGGTGTATGTCTAGGTGGGTGACATCAGCAGGATTGACAAAGGTGGTCATGTGAATTGTACAGAGTGTGCATACTCTAAAAAGCATAGTTCTTGTCTCAGGCAGACAGACAGACACACACACAAATGCACACACACTTGGTGTCCCTTGGACTAGAACCCCTACCTAACTAGTTTATCACACTACAGCAATAAGCAGTTACAGCACACGCTATGGAGAATATTGGGTTACAGCGGTCCTAGAAGTGTATTCCTAGGTGGGTGACATCAGCAGGATTGCCAAAGTTGGTCATGTGAATGAAAAGAGTGTGCATACTCTAAAAAGCATTGTTTTTGTCTCAGGCAGACACACACACACACACACACACACACACACACACACACACACACACACTCACACACACACACACACAGTTAGTCTCTTTTAGAATGGAAACCCTATATAACTAGTTTATCACACTACAGCAATATGCAGTTATATCACATGCTATGGAGAATACTAGGTTACAGCAATCCTAGAGGTGTATGTGTAGGTGGGTGACAGCAGGATTGCCAAAGGTGGTCATGTGAATTGTAAAGAGTGTGCATACTCTAAAAAGCATTGCCCCTGTCTTGGGCAGACAGAGACACACACACACACACACACACACACACACACACACACACACACACACACACACACACACACACACACACACACACACAGTTGGTCTTTCTTGGAATAGGACCCCTACCTAACTAGGTTATCACACTACAGCAATATGCAGTTACAGCACGTGCTATGGAGAATACTGGGTTACAGCAGTTCCGGAGGTGTATTTGTAGGTGGGTGACATTAGCAGGATTGCCAAAGAAGGGCATTCCAAGTGTACCGTGGGTTGTACATGTCTTTTACCTGCATGAACCTGCTGCTTACTGCCATGAAAACACAAAAACCTGCTTAAAAGTGTCTTATGCAGTTCTGTTTGACAGTATCAACAAGGCTTACAGGTCTTGAACCCTGGACCATGCACATTGAGGTCATTGGATGTACTACTAAGCCATCTGGGTTGTACACATGTTGCATGGAGTCTATAATGCACATCCTACTACAGGTATTCCACAGTACTGAAAACAAATGGGACAGTCACTTTGTGTACATATGTACATTACCCTTGAATGTACTGTACTCTGTGAAACAGCAAAGACAATTCTACAACTGTACAACTGTCATAACTATATATATATATATATATATATATATATATATATATGAAACACATACGGGATGTGTACACACACACACACACACACACACATATATATATATATATATATATATATATATACACATATATGCAGACACAGCCATATATATCTATAGATATATATATATATATATATATATATATATATATATATATATACACGTCTGAACACCCTTTGTGACACACAATGTTTCCAAAGGAACTGACGTGAACACAAAACAGGGGCATCTCTTGTGTTATAACATTTAAATCATAAGCAGTTCACCAGAGAAGGGATGGTTGTTGTGTATGTGGAGTTTGGGGTGGGTAATGATGGCTAATGTAATCTACTCTGGGGATTGTGGAGTTAGGGTGGGGGGAATGATGGGTATGGACCTACACCCCACTGACCACTTCTGTGTCACTGCTCGATAGTGGCACAGGAAAATAACATACTTAACTGTAGTGGTGCTTGACTGTGTGTTCTTTACCATTCCTAACTATGTAATACTTTGTAGACAACGGTCACCATGGATGGCTACCATGGTGTGCTAAAAGACATTACACATGTGTATGCCTGGCTACAGGGTAGTCACACACACAAACACGCACACACTTGCCAGTATTGTGCATACACGTCTTGCCTATGTAAAGGTAACTAGTACAGTGGTATGCAGTTGGGGTATGTGCCACAGAACACATGCAATTACACTTACTGATTCCACATCTGAGCTTGGTGACATCAGAGGAAAGATTACTTGCAGTGTGGAGGGGGGAAGAGAGAGGTATAGTGGTTGACAAGGATAAAGGCCAGTGCAAAAGGAGGTATCTCTTTGGAATGCAGCAAAACCCACTGCTATGACAGGATGCAGACACAAATACACACACACAACCACACTCACCCTATGCTGACACACACATTCAGGCATTTGCTGAGACACACACACACAAACACACTCAGCCATTTGCTGACACACACACACTCAGACATTTGCTATCACACACACAAACACACAGTTGCCAGTGGTGGGATCAGAACTCCTGCCTATCTAAGGATCACTATTGCAGTACTACGCAGTTACGAGGTGCACCACAGAGATTACACATCCCAAGGCAGTCAGACTGCCCTTCTACAATTGAGGACAACAACAGGGAGACTGACAGTCATGAAGTACATAGCTGTAGAGCTGTGTGTTTAAAGTAGGTGTCCATTACAACCTGTATGCACAAACAAGACACACCATCTGCAGGTAGGCCTGAGAGGTATAGTTGTAGGACAACAGGAACCTGAACTGGAGTATGGCCATCTGCAGAATGGACAACTACTATCACTATACAGGGTTACAGTGGGCATGCTCATACACTTAGTAGCACAGGGCCATTTGGGATGCACTATGACTACAACTACGCAAGGTTATACTGGGCATGCTCATACACCTAGTAACAAAGGACTTGTTGGATGTACTGACTCAAATTACACAAGGTGGCAGTGGGTACGCACATACACTTAGTAGCATAGGGCTGTTTGGGATGCACTCTGATTCTAACCACTGAAGGCCACAGTGTGCATGCTCAAACACTTACATGTACAGAACACATTGTAATGGACTCCTATTGTAAACACACAGGTTTACAGTTAGGTACATCTTACCTGTCAATATATATGCACATCATACTGGTTTACTACCTGATACCTGTATGTGGCCTGTAAATTATATATCTGTGTCTGTGCTGTGTGATACACATGCATACATGTACATGAAGTACTGACATATATATGTTATGTATACACATTCATGCATGTGTGGATGTGACAGACAATAGGTTACCTGGGTCGCACAGGCAGAAGCTACCTACAGCATGTGTCACACACCTTGCTGCCCTGAAAGGCATACATTGATAGCAGGTTGTGGACAGTGGCATTATACGAGGAACAGTGGCATGTGCAAGCATAATGTGTGAGCCACTTTGTGTAATGGTACTGAGGTGCAGGTGTTAAGGTGACCTCTCCCAGCTGTGTTAGTAGTTGTCATTATTAGCAGGACTGCTACCCTAAGTATATCTCACATTGGTCATATACACAAGTTCTGCTGCTGTCTGTCACCTTACATGAGGCATTTGCTACCAAGCACATTAATGCCACATGCAGTGATGTCATGGTATAGGTGGCAACTGCTAGACCAAAACAATGAGCCAATGTCCTGCTATTATTATGAGGTTGTCCAGTGTCTGTCATTCCAGGCTGTCATGACCGAATGACGAGCCTTCAACACAGAGCAAATGCATCCATGTTACACTTGTGTGAATAATACCTAGGTCATATTTACCCATATAGCCGCATTCCAAAGCATGGTGTCTTACACACAGAAGTAACACCCTGACATCTACATGACAATTGCATTGGATGCTTATGCTAACCCATGCTTGATGTGTGGCTTTAGTAATCCATTTGCTCAATGTAGAACCTACAATGGGGAATACCGACATCTGTGCAGTGAGGAACACCTGGCTGAAGGCTCTGTAGTGCACAACTGTACTACCACCATATAACTCAGATCCAGACATGTGGGCCAAAACAGTGGTATGGACCATACCAGGTGGTGCTGTACACATATTCATAAAGTAACCGAAATAAATCCACAAGTATTCAGGCTGCAAAACAATTCCAATAATAAAGATGACAAAGCCAGTCAGAAGGTTAAAACTCAGTTTTAATCTAAAAATCTTGAAAGTAACAAATCCACTTGGTTAAGCGCTTTCATATACATTAAGACATCCTCAGAATCAAGACAAATAGTGAAGTAAAAACTTTTAAATACAATCCAAAGACACACCCATTTAAAACCTTCAGTAGAACCAATCAACCAATTTAACATAGCAAACAGAAATAAAGCAACAGTAACTAGATGTTGCAGCCATAGTACTGAATATAATAGATGGTTCCTATACTTTAAAATGTAAGTGAATGTTTTTTCAGCTCACTTGAGATTGAAATGTGTTCATTTAACCCTGGTGGGTTTGTTGCATCTAACCTAATCTGCCACAACATTTCCCTGTGAAATAAAATGTTCTCCCAGTCTCCTGAAAATGGTGTTGTTGTAATTTGTTCAAGTATCAAAAAAACAAACTTATTGAAGTTTTTTTTTTTTACTCAGATGATTTTTATTTTAAATTTACAATAAACAATAAATTAAAACTTATCACGGTTTACAATCAAGTTAGATAATTATTAACTATATACAAATTTACATTTAGCCTGACATTTTAAAACTTGCGTGATAACAAATTACAATGATATAGTTTAATTAAAGTAAAATAGTACTTGCTTCATGATGAGGTTAAATCCATTTGCAAAGTATCAATCAAAGTTAGAACTTTTTTCCAAGGGTTTTTAGTTAATGATCTAGGAAACAGTCTTAATTATTTGGTTTTTATTTCCATTAACGCTATCCTTTTCAATAGACATATGAAATCTTCTTTGCTAGGAGCTGTGGTAGAATTCCATCTCTTTGTTATGCATTTCCTAGCTATAGCTAGTATAGTCCATAGTAAATGAAGATCAGTCTTATTTGAAGAATAAGCATTATCAGTTATATTCAGTAATAACAAAGCCTTGGTCATGACAAAATGATCTGTATAAATCACCTGCAAGAAATTAATACTTTCCCAAAAGTGTTTGATTTTTATACAATTGTAGAAAATGTGAGACCAATCAGCTTTATTATACTGTTGATATCTCCAGCACAACCCATCATTAGAAGGATTGATTTTTGAAACTTTATCAGAGGTTAAAAAGGATCTATGAAGGAATTTCCAGGTAAATATTCTCCAATAATGAGAACAAGATGTTAATTTTACTGAGAGAAGTAAATTAGATTTATTTTCTGAGGTTAACTGAATCATATATCCTTTAGTAATATATTGCCAATATGCTAGTTTAGGTTGTGTTTTGCAATTTTTTATTAGATTATATAAATATGAAGTACCATTTTCCAATTTCTTATTATTATATAAAATTTCAAACAGTCTGAATATAAAATTTGGTGTATTTGAAAAAGAAAAATTATTTATTATCCTACATAGATCCTTGGAGTACATCAATATATTCTGAAGAGCATTAACCATTCATGAGAATTTGCTTTGTAAGTTGACATCATATATTGTAAATCCCATACTTGTTGATTTTTCATACAGTGTAACCAACAGATTAGATTTTTCTGTTCTCAAGAGAGGAATATATCTCTATGAATTCTATCTGGAAAGTTTTTAGTAATGCTGAAGGGAATTAATGTTGCAAACCAAAGCTTTAGGTCCATTTTCATGTTTATAAATTTCCTAAAATAGTCAAATAAATGATTTAATAAATTTGTCCTAGTTAGTTTAGTTATATTGTACTGATAATTTAAGGCCAGTGAGTACCATAATATATTGTCCTTGTCTAGAAAGGTAGAATTTTTAAGTAAGTTATTTTCATTTATTATTATAGTTGTATGTAACAATTTCCAATTAGACATATAATTTGGATTGATCCATTCAACCACAGTTTTAAGTAAAGTTGTTCTTATATAAGATTCAATATCTGGGATATTTATTCCACCCTGGTCCCATTGTCTGATATGATGGGTATATGCAATTTTGTTTCTTTTAGGAAACCACAGAAATCTTAGCAAAATTGATGTTATTTTCTTAAGGTGAGTTTTCTCAGGAATTAACAAAGTGGCTTGTACAACATACAAAATTTTAGGGAGAAGAATCATTTTAATTAACTGTAATCTATCTTCAAAAACTATAAATAACTTATTATATTTACCCACTAGAGAGTCTACTGTAGCTATGATCCTTCTATAATTAATATTCAATATATATTGAATATTTTCACACAAGTCTATCCCTAAGTATTTTATTGTTGAGACATGTTCTCCTATGATATGATTCTTATCTATTTGAAAATCCTTTTTTTCTATTTAATAATAAGTATTTAGACTTTTGTTTATTAAATCAGAGTCCCGAGATCTTATGAAATTTCTTTATCAGATTATCTAATTCAACTAATGTTTCTTTTGAATTCAATATTGAATTGAAGTATGTCATCAGCAAAGAGCATGCTTTTGGATTATATTGACCAAATATATTTATTCATTTTATCTTTGGATTGTTTCGTATTGATATTGCCAATAGTTCTGTAGCTAATGCAAATAAAATAAGTGATATAGGACATCCTTGCTTAGTACCTCTCGTAACTTGTATAGCTTCTGAGGTAAAGGGTCCTAATTTAACATAAGTTGAATTGTTTTCATAAACCTTTTTAATAAATGTAATGAAGGAGATGGAAAATTTATAAGCTTCTAAGATTTTAATTAAATAATCCCAGTTCAAGGAATCAAAAGCTTTCTCAATATCTAGTCCAATTATTAAGGTTTCTATATTTTCTTTGTTCAAATAATCAATTAATGTCAATATTCTTTTAATGTTATCATGTGGATGTCTATTTTGAATAAACCCAGTTTGGTCATAGTTGATAATTTCATTCATATGATTTTTTATTTTTTTAACTAATATAGACATAAATATTTTATAATCATTATTTAATAATGAAATTGGCTTATATGAGCTGCATTGACTATCATCCTTGTTTTCTTTTAAAATGGGTATGATTAAGGAGTATCTCCATGAAGGAGGAATTAATGCATGAGTTTGAATTTCAATAAATGTTTTATGTAGTAATGAAGTTATATTTTTGGAGAATAGTTTGTAAATTTCTGTGATTAAGCCATCCATTCTGGGAGAATTACTAGTTTTACTTCCTTTGATTGTATCTATGACTTCTTTGTGCGTAATAGATTTGTGTAATTCATTTTGTAAATTTTCAGGGATTGGTTTAATATTTGAAAACACATTTTCTAAAGGGGGATGTTCTGGCAAATTATTATTATTATTTAAATGATTTTTGAAATGACACTTGAAAGCATCTAGAATATCTACTATTTCCGAAACTTTCTTACCTTTTTCTTCATGTAGTATATTAACAATAGTATTAGCTTTAAATTGCATTTTAACTTTAACAGATAAGTTATGTAAGTGTTTTGGAGAGGTAGCATAAGAATTTATTTTTAACCTCTCCATGGCTAAATTAGTTTTTGTTTTAAGATTTCAATATATCTTTTATTTAAATCTTCTATTGTCTTCTTATCTCTAATAAATTAGGAGATTTTTTAGATTTAAATAATGTGAGATTCCTTTGTAGTTCTTGAAGTTCTGATTCCAATTCCTTGATTTTATTTTTATACCAAGCAATCATTTTTACATAGATATAAGCTTTTAATGAATCCCATACCATTACTTTATTCGCTTCCGAGTTGTAGTTTACATCTACAAAGAAATTGAGTTCATTCACTAACCATTGCTTAAATTCTTTAATTTTTATAATACATGAAGGAATTCTAGTAAGAAAAGCAAGTGATTTCAAATTTATTTGCACTTTTAGAACTAGAGAATTATGATCTGAGAGGGGCAAGGAATTATTGTAAAGGAAGTAATTTTTGTTTGAAGATCCTGGGAAATATATATCTTATCAATTCTGGTTTGTGTACCATATATATACTCTTGATGGGAGAATACCAAGGAATTACTATCTATAACATTAAAGGTATCTTTTAATTTTCAGGATTTGGTCCATTGTTTTAGTAATTTTGCAGTAGCTGTTAGACGTGGAGTTTTTTTATTAGTAGTTTCAGACATATCTGTAATACAATTAAAGTCCCCCCTATTATTAAATTACCTTTAAATATGCTTGTAATTTGATCTAAATGCTTTTTGACTGTCCCCATCCCAATACCTGGAAACCAATATAGGTTTACTCATGTCCACAACCTGTTACTAAACTCCAGAATGACTATAGCTATAAGGCCCTCATTGTCTATATATGTATGTATTATTTCAGGATTTAATAAATTGTTTATCCATAGAATTATTACTTCCCTCTTCTTTGTTTTAAAATTGGAACATGCTAAGGTCTTGAACTCGCTTGGGTTCCATGTGAAATTATCATTGCTCTTGAAATGTGTTTCCTGTAAAAATATTATTTGTGATCTATTTAAGTTTACATATCTTAGTAAGTTAGATCTTTTATTTGG
The DNA here is from genome assembly GCF_019279795.1 of Protopterus annectens. Lineage (NCBI taxonomy): Eukaryota > Metazoa > Chordata > Ceratodontiformes > Protopteridae > Protopterus > Protopterus annectens. The sequence continues at coordinate 511,112,538 of NC_056736.1, forward strand.
ACTATTTAGACCATTAATGTTTAAAGGTAATATAGAAAGGTCCATATCAAATTGTTTTGAGGAAATATTTAACGTTGTCATTGTCTTTACCTGAAATCATCCCCTCCTTAAAAAATAAAGAATTATTGATTAGTACATAATCAATTATCTCAGTGAAGCATGTTATCACTAAGGTACTCAGTAAGTATACGTCAGGCTCGATAAAAATAATGAACAATTTAAAAACTAAAATAAATATTAAAGTTAAAGTAGTTAGCTCATTAATCCCTACCCACCATGGAATGAAATACATTCCTAGTCCAACAGAATGAAACATCTGGTGAACTATCACTCTAACTTCCTTTTCCTATTCCTTTGAGCTCCATATATACTATAAATAATCAAGAAGTCTAATAAACAACTATTATTGTGATTTAAAAACATTTGGTTGCAGAAGGCATTGTTAACTACTATAACTACTATATCATTACCATATAAACACAGAAAACAAATACAGTTAAATTATACTAATTATTAACTTATTCAGCTCATTGTATCAACATAACTTTCCATGTTGGATATGAATTCACTTGTTTAAACACACAGACACTTTAATCCTTAATCACAAGGCTTGCAAGCAATAACATAAATTAAAAAAAAAGAATATCACATCTTATAATATATAAACATATGCTTTCAAGAACTGTTCATCAGATTTAAAAAGACTGTATAATTGCCTTATAATCTAAATATAGACTTAATCTTATTATATTTCAGCTAATAGTTATAGTAATGCTTTAGAAAGGCAGTCAAAAAAATTGCATATGTTTAAATTATCTAAGTGGTGTAAAGCATAGTAGTTTCTATGAATGTGTTGATCAGGTACTTATATCATTTTAGTTGCTTGGTTTACTTTAATAATGATTTTGTTAAAATATGGTTCAAACAACAATCAGATTTAATTTTATATTCTCTTATATGGGGTATAACTAGATAAGGGAAATCTAGCTTGTTTCCTAAAGTGTGTTGTGAACGTGCTTCTGTAGGGTACGAGTATACCAACAGTCAATCAAAACCTTATCTACTCATTGTTATGACAACATTAAACTACTCTGCAACTGTAAAGATAGGAGAAGACTTTTTCCCTAGCTCGTGCAAACTGCAGTCTAAATAGACTTTTATAAAACTTCACGAGCACTTATTTCCCACTCAAACAACTGCTGTGAAAACGGAAGAGAGAGAGAAAGAAAAAAAAAACGGCTCAAAACACTGACACTCTCCCTCACAAGGAGCACACCACACCTGACCCAATGACACCAGGGTCAGCTCACATCATGTCCATTGCACCTTTAACCCCACTCTCTGCATACTATCTGACCTCATACAACACCAATCCACTTGACCGACAGTGCTTCTCCAATCTGACCCGACACAACTGTAGATCAGTTCCACATAATCTGCAACTACAACCAACAAAAACTGCACCATTCATTATCAATTCAGAAGGCAAATCAGTACATCACCAGAATTACAACAGTTATAGGAAACATACCTTTTATTGTATGTATATATATATATATATATATATATATATATATATATATGGTGAATAAATGCATGAGATTAAAGGTATTAATACATAGTGAGACCATGTAGATGCTTTTAATAGTTAGGTTGCCGACGAATGGCAGGAGGTACCACAATTTCAAGAATGGCCAGAATTATCGGAATTAAATGGGTCAATTCCCGGAGCTTACTCCAACATCTATAGATCAGGTACTGTAAAACTGACTTCATTTTACAATTTCATCATTTACAATTTTTCGAGTATGATTATAGGGCCTCAACATCACAGTCTATTTTTGAAAAATTTTAAATTTATTCCTGCAAAAGGAGCCCTAGTAGAGGACATCATACCCGATTTAAAAATGTTTAGTTGCAAACTCAATTTCAGGGTTATGTATGATGGTATGGGATCAGAAACAAGAGAAAATGATGACTTCAGAAGGTTCAGTATGTTTAACCCTCCATTGCATACAGCTATTAATGTTTTGGAAAGGCAATGTAAAAGGGAATTAAGATCATTGTTGGGGAACAAACATAGATTTTACAATCTTTCTCAAGATGAGAGTAAGTTGCTTTACAGAATCAGGCAAAACAAAGGAATTTGTTGTATGAAGCCTGATAAGGGAGGGGGATTGTTCATTATGGAGTTGGAGGACTATAGTGGTCGTATGATGAATTTGCTTAACAACACTGAAGTTTATGGGGTAGTTTCCCTGAACTAAGTCAATCTAGCATACAGGACTGTGAAGATTGTGCTTGATGAACTGTTGTTATTCGACTCCATTTCCAAACCCCTCTATGATTATTTGAGGGTAGAAAATCCACTACTACCTAAGATTTTTGGGATTCCTAAAATTCCCTCTAATCAAGAAGACCCACTGCTATATCCAATAGTTGCAGCAAGGGGGTCTGTGACTGAATCCATAGCAAAATCTGTTGATATGAGACTTAAGCATCTTTTTGATAGATTTCTCCACATTTTAAAAGACTCCTGGGACCTTTTGAGTAAGTTACAAACCATGATGATACCAAATGATGTAATTTTGGTGACTTGTGAACAGTCTCTTCACAGTAATCCCACAAGAAACTGGCTTGGATTGGTTTAGAGACATAATTTTTCAATATAGTGATCTTCACGATGATGAGAAAGAAACAATATGCAATTTCATGGAACTGGTGCTAAGTAACAATTTTTTAACATTTGAAGGTGAATTTTACAAACAGAAATAGGGGGTTGCAATGGGCGCTGCATGCACCCCCCTGTTTGCGAACACAGCCATGTTATGGTGGGAACTGAACGTTTTGTTCAAATTCCCACTATATAGGTTTTTCCAGGTCTATTTTAGATTTTTGGATGATTTATTTTTCCTGTGGATAGGCACTAGAGAACAGTTAGAAATGTTTTTCAATTTTATGCAAAGTAGTTCTGACTTTTTGAAGTTTTCATTTAAACAGGATGTGAAAGTGATGAATTATCTAGATATTTTATTTTCTAACAAAGGTGATGCTACTCTTGCTACTAGAAATTTTAGGAAACCTACATTTTGTAACACATATTTTCATTACACGAGCTGCCACCCCATTTATCAGAAAAAGGGATAGTTAAGAGTCAGCTAATCCGAGCTTCACATCTCACTTCTGATTCTTCTGATTGTTTAGAAGAATTTATAGTAATTAAAAATGTTTATTGATAGGGGATATCCCATAGATTTATTGGAGAAAATTATAGGTGAAGTTTGGGTTCGGAGACAGGACAAATATTCACCAATTATAAAACATGGGGTGACAAGCACGGTTAACACAATGGAAAACAAAATGACGAGGGTATTAACACCAAATACAAATATTGTGTTGCATTATCTGATATTAAGGCTATTGAAAAGATCAGCAATAGAAACTGGATGTTGTTGTACGTTGATAGTAACATCTGTCATTTATTTAAATCACCACCATTTTTCACATACAAAAACAGGCAGAATGTTAAGATGATGTTGGAAAGAAGTTGTATGAGTAGGGGTGTACCTACAACTAGAAAATGTCACCAATACACATATTGTTCCTATATTAATGTGAAAAAGGACAATGTAGTTTTGAACGTTATTAACCATTGGGACACAGTAAAATGTTTAAATTGTAGAGCAGAAAAAAATATTTATCTTGCTACTTGTCGCACATGCAGCACATTTTATATAGAGAAGACTAAGAATAGTTTGAAACAATGACTATATCAGCATGTATATAGCATAAGAAAGGGGGACAATAGAGGTGCACTGGCAAGGCATGCTGCGTGTTGTCAAAACTTTAATAAGCTTGTTTTTTTGATACTTGAACAAATTACAACACCATTTTCAGGAGACTGGGAGAACATTTTATTGCACAGGGAAATGTGGCAGATTAGGTTAGAAGCAACAAACCCACCAGGGTTAAATGAACACATTTCAATCTCAAGTGAGTTGAAAAAATGTTCACTTACATTTTAAAGTATAGGAAGTATCTATTATATTCAGTACTATGGCTGCAACATCTAGTTACTGTTGCTTTATTTCTGTTTGCTATGTTAAATTGGTTGATTGGTTCTTCTGAAGGTTTTAAATGGGTGTGTCTTTGGATTGTATTTAAAAGTTTTTACTTCACTGTTTGTCTTGGTTCTGAAGATGTCTTAATGTAGACGAAAGCGCTTAACCAAGTGGATTTGTTACTTTCAAGATTTTTAGATTAAAACTGTGTTTTAGCCTTCTAACTGGCTTTGTCATCTTTATTACATATTCATAAAGGCTACTCACATTTAAAGACCACTACTCCGACATAACACATCACAGATGAGTCAGATACAGGTGACAGTGGCAAATGCTGCATTCTAGGTTGTATCCTTATATACATCCACCACCTTGTTCCCAGATAACCAACACACATCCATATGTGGTATGACATAGTATGGTAGGCCACCAGATAACCCTCGATTGGTGGACTGTACCTAGGCCTGCATCAACTGTGCAAAGTACCCATGTACAGACACAGCTGCATAATGTGTTATGCAATGCAATAATACCACTGTTTGCAACCAGCTCAGTTGTACACATACCAGGGTCCCTCGGATGCTGTCAACATTAACACGGTCGACTGTTGCTGTACAATAGTAAACAACACCCTCATGGTTGGATATGACCTAACTGTACCTGCCCTGGATATGTACATCCCACACTCATACAACATAAATTACATTAAAATAGATTTTGTTTACCTTTCTACATACAGGTGGCTACAGTCATTACACACATGCACATGGTAGATAGCATGCTAACAGTACATAAGGTTCAATATCTATGTTGACAGAGGTAACATCCCATCTCTGCTGGTCACCCATGAAACCTATCATATCATACAACACCCCATGTGGCATGTATGTGTTTAGATATGTCCACCTAATGCAATGCCTGCAAACATACCCACATAACAGGACCATAGGACCTACATAAGGCCTGTATTGACAGAATCAGGGAAATCCAGCTCTACACTGTATGTTCCTGAGTAGTCACAGGTGATATGTTCATGACATGTACAGCCATATGCGGCCACAGCTCCTACATATACCCCATGTCAACAATTGCAAGCCATGCATGCTATGTGCTGTCTGGACATTAGCCTTAGTACCACAATAGCCAGTACATGCTGTGGTGAGATGTTTACAAGCCACAGACCTCGCACATGCTTGAATGAGTGTACTGCATAGCTCTAACAGAGCACATTACTGACACTCTTCCAGTACACATGAGGTGTGTGTGGCAAATATGATGTCCTCACTGTTGACCATTACAGTGCCCTGGCTTCACCATGGCACTGTCAAGTGACAGTTTGTAGGAGCATGACATGGAATAACGCTGTGTGTGTCACGCTGTTATGTGCTGTTGTAATATATGTACACTTGGCTACTCACTGAAAGTGGTGGTGTCCTACCAGTACATGAATACAATATTCATTATGGTGTAATGCTCAGCTATGTTTCATATATCGCATGGGGAAGGTGTGGAATGTATCCTCTTGACCTGCTAGTGCACATACTGATGTTGACCACGTATGTGTACATGTATTGCTGTTTGTGTAGATTCCATGTGTGTGCAGTGTCTGATGTCTGAAGGTGACTGTTGTCTTAGTACATCATGCTGTTGCAATACAGCCTCAACATTGCCAACTGTATATGGTGATATGCTAAGTACAGTAAGCCGTACATGAGGTATGGACAGATGTTTGGACATGACTACTAAGTGGTGGGGCTTCTTTGCAGATGAATGATTAATGAGGACAGCTCACTGGTGTGTTACAACCAGTCCTACAATAACCTGTGTACCTGCTAAGGTCAGGTTTTGTTAATTGAAGTAGAAGACAGACAATGTAGAATGCTGTAAGGGTGACACCGAAGGCAAACCCCATTCACCTGTAACAGTAATACCTCAACTGTGCATATATTGTGCATATATCAGCACAGTTGTCAAAGGAAACAGTCAGTAAGCATTGTACCAGATGTGATAGTGCTGTACTGCTGTAGTACCTATCATGAGATAGGCAGGTGTTTGATTCACAGTACTGGCACATGTGGGTGTGTGTTCATATATGTCACGTATGGTTGGGAATACATCCCACATGTTACCACTCTCCTGAACACTGTTGTTAACACCAGTACAGAGTGACGTGTAGAAAGAAAGGCAAAGGCAGGTGGTTAAATCTCACACATGTAAAGTGTCTGTATGTGTGTGACATGGGTTATATCTTTGTGAATGCCAGTGTGTGTGTGTGTGTGTGTGTGTGTGTGTGTGTGTGTGTGTGTGTGTGTGTGTGTGTGTGTGTGTGTGTGTGTGTGTGTGGGGCTGTCCATGTGTATGGCTGTCCCGTTCCTGGAGTGAGGCTGTATTTTACCATAGTGAAATGTTAACGCCCCCTCTCCCCATCCACTCAAAGCAGTCTAGCATCCCTGTTGACATCATCAATCATAGATGGGCATACTAACCGCCTGTTAACATGTACACCCTGGGGTGTAACCTGTTGTTACATAGCCTACTGATGGACCCCCTCCCCACATACACTCACTGCACTGTAGTATCCTTGTGGATGTCCTTGATCATAGGCCATTCCAACTACCTGTACATGTGTAATCTCTGTGGTGCATCTTGTAATTGCGTAGTACTATAATGATGATATGCACATAGGCGGGGTTCTCATCTGAACACTGGCAACTGTGTGTGTGTGTTACTGTGTCTGGAATCCCTGAGTGTGTGGGTGTGTCTGTGTTTGCATGCTGTCATGGCAGTGGGTATTACTGCTTCCCAATGAAGAAGCCACTATTTCCACTGGCCTTTACCCTTGTCATCCAGCATACCACTCTTTTACCCACTCCATGCTCCAGGTAACTATACCTGTGATGTCACCCACTATGGATATGACATCTCTGAACACAGTAGCTTACTACACAGCTATCATGCTCTTGGATCATTAGAACAGTAAACATAATTGAAACATAGGAGAATATAACTGCGATGTGGAAGCTACAAAGTGCAAGCAGGTAATGTCATACTGACCTCTGGGTAGTCAACATATACATATGGGACTCCCACAAACACCAACATCCCCTGGCACATGCAACTACACCTGAAAGAGGAAGGCAGAATGTCAAGATCAACATGCTGTTAGTGTTATTACACATGATACATGCTGTCAAATGTACAAAATGCATTCTAAAACTGCAATACATTGTATGTCTGCTGCCTGTCAACATTACTCAACAATATTAATCTACAATTGTCTACCGAGTGTGTTCACCCTGTGCATCAGACCATATGAACATATCCCTGCACCGATGGTGTGGATGACAGGGATGCGGCACAGGCATCATCATATGCACAGGGTGATAATGTTTGCCAGAGGCCTAGCCTGTGCTACTGGATGACATCATGCGTGTGTTAGGGCCTGTGATATCATAGGGCATGTGTGGATGTTATGCGTGTGTGTGTTGAGGTGCCCTACATTTGTTCCCAGTGTGTGTGTATGCATGCACATAGGTCTGGCATGTGGCTGGCCTACACAGGGGTAATGTTGACAGCTGCAGACTGTACAAGGCAGGTGTCAAAGTTCATGGTGTCCGGCCATGGCCACGTGACCTGCGCCTGCCAGGGGTTGCATGGGCACTACCAGGCAGAGGTCCAGATTGGGTACCATCTGATGACACAAATCCACTGGAATTGTGTCCTTGTGTAGACCATCCAGGACCAAGTGCACGTGGCCTGCTGTGTCCTGGTGTGGACTGCACAGCACCAGCAGCACTGCTGCTGCTACTGCCACTATGGGAGCGGGCATGTGCACGTAGACCTTCAACAGGTGATGTAGCTGGCCTATGTCCACGTTCCCAATGCCTCACACCCACCAGATGTTCCAGCACAGACAATTCACACTCGAGGATTGGCATGCCATGGTCAAGGACTCCCACCATGTCACCCAATCTTCTATCCAAAACATCTGCAAGATGATGGTGAGCATTTGCAAGTGCCTGGATGTTGTCAGTTAATGAATGGACAGCAGCCCTCTGAAGCCTCAGACAGTCTCTATTGTGCCATTCAGCACATGTTTGTGCCTCCATTACAGCCAAAACATGCATCTGGTGACTCCAACTGATGTACTTGATCTCACAGGGGCATGTTGGCCAGTGGTCCTCCTACAAGCAGCGCTGGGCACATGCCTGTGTGGGACATCACCAGTCTGTTGAATGGGATCATGGTGTGCAGGCACACCTTCCATAGTCACCACACTTCCCTGTTCCATGCTACCACCCGCCAACTGTCCTTCCTCTATGGCCGGTGGTGATGGGGTATGCGCAGGCAGGGGAACTGTGTGCGAGGATGAGGGGGAGACAGGTAGAATGGCAACCAATGGCACAGATTCAGTCCCTGACAACCCTGCCTGTGCCTCAATCATATTATCATCATCACTGCTAGAGTCTATGGGGACACTAACATCAGGTGGACCACAGGAGGGCAATGTACCTACATCAACACCTGTAAGGGGAAGACAAGAACTGCACATTACAAGTTATACGAGACACACACACACAGACAGAGTCACACACAGACAGACAGACAGAGACACACACAGACAGACAGAGACACACACAGACACAGACACACACACAGACAGACAGACACACACAGAGACAGACACACACAGAGACAGACAGAGACACACACAGACACACACAGACACACAGACAGAGACACACATAGATAGATAGAGACACACAGACAGACAGAGACACACAGACAGACAGACACACAGACAGACAAACACACAGACACACAGACAGATGACACAGACACACACAGACACAGACATACAGACAGACACAGACACACACAGACACACACACACAGACAGACACACACAGACAGTCACACAGATACACACAGACACACACAGACAGACACACACACAGACACACAGAGACACACAGAGAGACACAGACACACACACACACACACAGACACACACACTACATACAGGTGATATGGCAGATGGCATTCAGCTTAGACAATTATAGTTTCAGCTTAGGCAATTATAGTGGTAGTTATACATCCCTGAGTTGCACACAACAGCATGCATGTGGCACTTTACATAATTATAGTGGTGGTTAGCATACATACCTGTATTGCACCATTTGTGTTAGTAGCCTATGCCCCATACCTGCAACACAATGCATGCACTTTGCACCGTTGCACTGCACTGCCATGGTGTGTGCAATATACACCCCATGTTAACAGACCATCGCTGACCTTTGTACATCTGCCACTGATGCTTTGTGTTGGCCACCACCCCTATGTATGAGGACATGAGCAGTAGGGTATGTTGACTGCATACTATGTTTGCCTGAGTCCTAGCTTGTATATCTCCCCCACAGCAGTGCATGTCTGTTCAGCATTATTCCACCTACCCCTGAGCTGAGTGCAGACATTGTGCATGTGGCTGTACACACATGTTTGACATGGCTGTCCCAACTTTGCAATGGTGTTTACAGTACACCGGCCTGCTATGTGGTGTATGACCTTGCCATTCACATGTAGTATGACATTTCTTCTGCTGACATGTTGAATGACATGCATGCATGTGTAATACAATGGTGTCCTTTCCAATCTACAGTACGGTAATGGTGTCCCAATGCAGGGAAGTGTTATATTGACATGGGCCTTCAGCTGATGCAATGTTGTCTGTCCACCCTACAAATATGCAGGGACATACTGAACATTGAGCTGATGTGCACAGCCATTGCAGGGCATCATGTGGCTTCACAATTGCTATACAGTGTGAGCTACTGACACAGTTCATAGCCATGACTATGTTCACATACAGTACATATCTAATGTGGAATGTGACCCACGTCACTGAGGTGTATACACAATAAACCCTAGTGTGTGACACAGGTCACAGAAGGGTATACGGATGACACCCCTGTACATCTGCAACTATATTACTGATACCTGGCAACTATGCCCACACATGGCTAACTTACAAGTACTCTATGTCCCACATGCCATCTGTGTACCTCACACACATGAGGAGCCGGCATGATGGTGATGTCTGACACCAGCAAGGTGAATGTACTGTATCTGTGGCTTGATGTGGATGTATGTGTATGTTGTGCAACACATGTATGTATTTGGATACTATATAGGTGAATGCTTCCATGTCATTACACACTCCAGATGTTCAAGACATGTTATGTGGTGGTTTCATGTTATGCCTACACAAGCTGTGCACAGGCCTGTATGATTTTCATGTTTCACATCTGCAATATCACCATTACACAAAGGCCATAGTTGTATTGTGTTGAGCCAATGTACAACAGGGTGTACACACACGTACATCACTTCTACTGTGCGTTTTGCTTCATGTCTCTGGCCATCCTCCATGGGCATGTGTACACATGTTCAGTCCAATGGTTGTGATGGCCATCCTATTTCACATGTCAGTGTTATCCCATATGACATACACCCATAGATGTCATATGCTCCACTGAGGACAGGTTTATGCAGATAAAGGATGGTATCTATGGGATGTGAGACATGTTTTCCAGGATAGCTGAGCAGTGTTGCAATCAGCCCACTACATGTCATGGACATGTCTGATAGCACATGACATTGTGTGACATTCATAGCAAGGGTATACTCCACAAGGGTGTATCCTGTGAGCTGGGCATACTCCAGCTCCATCACATTTAGTGTGTGTGCACACATATGCTCTCTGTACAGTACTGTTCGTATTCCCAACATGTGTAATACTGATATGTAGTACCTGTCCCTGCAGTGGAACACACCTCCACCATTGTATTCCCTGTTGTCCACACATCTGGCAATGACAGTTTGGAAGGTTTAGTGTAGGTGTTTCATATAGTCCTCAATTGTTTCACGTAGGTAAACAGTGTAATGCATTGCAGGTCTGACCAGTGTCCATTACCAGGACCACCATACATTATGTGTAAGTGTGTTATGGCAGATAGCATGAAATTAATATGTTCTGTGCATTATCAAGCCTGGTAAATGATAACAATCTCACCTGACACAGGCTGCTGTCGCTGCAAAATGCCAGAGGTACCTAAACAGGAGTGTCACAGCAGTAAGATCATTATCCGCACCTGTGTGGTAGCTACAGGGTGCAATGTCTATGTTAGCACATAAGCCAGTACAATACACTATACTATCGAGTATGCACATCTGTGCATACATAGAATGGCAGACTATAGTATGTGGCATGTGTGCATACATGCCTTGCATATGATGTTATATTACATATTGTACAGTAACACATGTAACTATGTGATATATAGTTGTGTTTTATGTGCAGTAGTGACTTACCAGGCAACTCCAGGCTCGATGGTTGAGAGACACCCACCTCCACAATACCAGCTAAAGCATGTGGATGGAGGTCTGCAGGTGTCCCCAGGTTGGCCAGTTGCTCCTCAGTATGTGTGAGTGGGGGCTGGGTGAGTGGCCCCCCCACCTGTTGCACCTTGTTCCCTGGCAATTGCATTAGAATGCTGTTTCACCCATCTTATCAGGTCAGTGCAATGTTGGTGTACCTGCTGATAGGTGCGATTGTGACCACCAACATCATTTACCCTCCTACAGAGTTCCTCCCACAGGGCATCCCACTGCTTTGCATCCTGTGGCACATGGCTGAAGAGTGTTGTGTAGTTGTTGAGGAGGTATGGGATGAGGACCTCATCCTCCAAGTGGCTGTACGGCGGCAGTCTACTACGTGGCATACCTGGAAGACATTATGATGGAGACAGGTCACAGTAACTCACAGAGAAGTACAGCAGTACAGCTGAACATACATGTGTATCACATTTATTAAGATTACAAAAACGTCTTTGTAGATCTACATGACACTAACACCACTGACATGTATAAGTCACACACATTTGACACCTACTGGTGATGTGATGTTATCACCATATATGTGTGTGTCATGTGATGGCATTGCTCATACACCATGTGGATGTTGTCTTGACGTGGGCATGTCTGTTTGCCTGTAGTGGTGTCTTTACCTATCAGCACATGCCTGGATGTGTTCACATTAATGCAATCAACCTTAATGTTGTGTATATGCCACATAAATAGTCATACATAGCCATTAGGGACATGACCTGTGACCCTGCAGACTTGCAAGCATGTATGTGTTTTGCCATATACATCTACATGGCACTGTACAGCTGTGTAGCATCCTGCCATGTATTGCCTGTGTTGCACATGTATAACACATGGGACAATAGCTAGCCTGATGGTATTTGCAGGGTGGGATATCAACTATAGCATGTATGGTCATAGTGATCTAGTAGGCTATATGCCCTGGGCCATTTATGAGCCTAGGCAGACAGGTTACCTAGCTGTAGGCAACAGACAGGTAAGTTGCAGTGGCCAGTTCAAGCAGTGCCACAGAACTGATACACATGGTTACTGATATATTTGGCATGCGGTCATCACACCATGTCACAGAGAGGGGCAATGTACAGCATTGCTGGACAGGGATGCATAGTATGGAAAGAGTATATTAAGTGTATGGGACAGGGATCTGTCAGGCATGTTGTGATCCTTGTACTAGAAAGGTGGATGTCCATGATGTATGTGTTTATTTGGGATCAGGATGTGTTAAGTGTAGCATGTCCAACCCCTCTGGGTTGGACATGGCTTTATTCAGGGTAGGCTGCATGCTACATAGTGCAGCTAGGGATTGTGAAGGGCAGTGTAGGCCATCTACACATGGGCAATAACCCTTAAAGGAAATTTGTGATCTATTATGGGCAACATGGTTGTTGAGTATGGCTGAGCAGTTATCTCTATATTCCTGGATGGCACCCTGTCATGATTAGGGGTGCCACATACAACTACCTGTCTATTGTGGTGATGTAACTATCAAAGGGAAGTACTGTCCAGCTGCATCCCATACACACAGTTGCCATTATGTTGACCGCTGCCTAGGTGGTAGTTAATGGGTACAGAGTTTGTAACATAGGGGTATGATGATAATGCAATACTTAGCTGTCAGATTGTGGCCATATATCACACACCACACATCTGACACACTAAGATCCTTCTGTATGTTGAACGCAGCACACAATGAGTCAACTATTGCTCCTAGTTCATAGTCATTTTCAAACATCAATAGGCTGATGCCCTCTGTGTTAGTCTATGTGGTATAGATAACAAAGAGGGAGAGTACCAGTAATGACTCCTGTATTACTGTATCTGGCACTGGTTTGATGTGTGTGTGTTCATCAGACACCTTCTGTAGTGTGGGTTCTGCCAGTGGTCCAGTTGCCAACCACTCCTGTGACATAGGAATATACACCTAGTTTACTGAGTGTAGCTGGAACACAGTATGGGCGATGGGGTCCTACAACATGGCAAGGTCATGATATGCAGTGTGAATCAACCCTACTGTCATCTACATCTGTACCAAGTACATCAATTACGTTGACCATGGTTCATGGCCGTACAGACCAGACTCAGCAGGTTGTGCACTATGTCCCATTATCAATGGTGTCTACCCCTTTGTGGGGTGTGATAACTGTTGGTGTGCACCATTCGCTGTATAGACAGCCTGACAGGGAGCTATGATTGAACATGATGTGTATGTGGATAGCTGAATGTTCTTACATTTGTGTAGGATACACCCTGGGATGTTGACAGGTCCCATGAAAGCTGTATGTATGGCATTAGAGAGTGCAGCTTGTACCTGCATAGTCGTTAATACAGAGGCCCTGTAGTGTACATGGATATATTACTAAGTATACCTGTTGAGGGTGGGGGGGAGGTGGGAGTGGGTTTAGGTTCTCCGAGATCCTATCTGGATGAACGGGTGTTATTTCTGTTGGTACTTCCCATGCCATAGTGCTGTGCAGCACGGCAGGTCTTGTTGCCATTACGATTAATGACACAGCTATAGAATGCTCTGTGCTTGGCCTCATAATATGTGGCTGATTGGTTTCACAGTAGCTGTGCATGGTTTTATATGGTGTATCTGCATCTTACTGAGACTGACCAGGGATCACCTACACTCATGTGTGTTCACTCTTGCAACAGTTACTACCTTCTGTGGTACAGTTTAAAGCATGGTACCAACAGTTTTCCTACTTGTTTGTGTTGGGTTGACTCCTGGTTCTGTTTCAATGACACAATCACTGCACATATGTGACTGCTTAAGGCTCATTTGTGTAGGATTCAGCATTTGCACATGCATTGTCCATCTGCATGGGTGCCATGGCACTCACCACTCTGCTCTTAGGAAACATAACATTGGCATTGGAGACTAACTGTGTGTCGCATACTGCTAGCCCTGTTTCTGTGACTACTGTGATCCAGGTCAGTGGGGTCGATGGAATCCAGCATGCATTGAGTGCAGGTATTGGTACATGAGGAGTCTTCCCAGTTCATAATGGAATAGTTGAGAGTAGCCAATATTATGGTTCTGTCGCAGACGTAATCTTCCCCATTACAGCACATTATGACAGTTGGGAAGTCCGCGGCCTGTTGGGTGATCTGTCTCAAGGTGCATTTTGAATTCCACTGTGGCACAAAGGTAGTTACTCAGCATAATGCATCTGATGTTATGCAAGGGCAGTTAGTGTGGGGGTGTACATATCCTTCAGGAATATGGACACACCTGCGGCCCATGTGTTCCAATAAAGGATAATGGGCAAAAGGTGAGGTATGTGTTATAACATGGTCATGCAGGTGTGCTCTCTGGAGCATTGAAACATGTCTCAGCCACTGCACAGATATGTTCTCCATGTTAGGGATTGACATATGTGTGTCCGTATAGTGTTTCTGACATGTATCATTGTGTAGCGAAACCTGCAGTTTATTGCTTGGCTGTCCCTGTAACAGCAGTGGACCCTCACCTGAACCGTGCATGATGAAGGCACTATAGGGGAAGCATGAGCCCTAGGCTGTTTCCAGATTCCCAGGGGTGACAGGTGCAGGCCTTGTCTGGCAAAGCATCATGGACTGTCAACCATGTTATCCCAAGACGACAAATACTGGATACCCTGTGACATGCACCACTACACTAGACAATTGTGGAATACAATCCTTTTGTCCCTGTACTGCAGTATCATTCTGGCCAATGGCAGAATGCTACCCAGGCCTTGGGACATACCTGCATGGGCTAAAAGACCTGACAGTTCCTACATGTGTTTCCATGCAGTCCAGGCTACTGCATCACAGGTCCTGTACAACATGGAATATGCCAAAGCCATGTGTATAGTTCAAAAGGTGGTCTGAGTGTATGAGTATGTGGCTAATCATGGCAGACAGGCAGCTGACAGTATGTATGCCCTCGTATAGGTCGGTGTGTAACATAGTGCTAAAGTTTGCATTCACAAATGAGTACTGTTGGGCATGTTTTCAGTCATGTGTTCAGTGGTGTGGCAAAATTATGCAAAGTATGTCATACAGTTTGTGTATTTCGGTATCTGTCTCTTCCTGCTTGGGGGGGGTCACTTGTTTGGCCAGATCCTTGGACACATTTGTGAATGTGTGTGAGTTTCGGTAGTGTGTGTGGGTGTCCTTACTGTGTTCTGGTAAGGGTATGTGTTGGTTGTGTTAATGAGCTGCATGTGTTAACCTACACCTCATGAATGTCCAGTCCAGTCATGGCTGTAGACTGGGCTGCTTTCCAGCCTACCCCTGTAGCTGCATCCTAGACAATGTGTGGGGCGTGGTGTTAGATGGGTCTGGCAGTGTACATGGCATAAAGATTACATTCCCCCAGGATGGCCACATACACAAAGCTAACATTAGGAGACACCAGTAGCTGACTAGTGGACATCCCTGTATGAGCAGTCAGTACTACAAGTACCAAGTACTGTATTTAGTTTACGTATTGTCTATGAAGATGCTTTAGACAATGATGCTCACATGTAAATATTTGTGTTATGGACATGACAACACTGGCTATTACTGAAACATTGTAGCTACATTTAGCAGCAATCCTCCTCTGAGTAGCACATCACATACTGTTAGTTGATTACAGATGATGCAAGTGTGTACAGGTCTGTTCCTTCTCTGGGTATATACTCACATATCCACCAGGACCATGATCTCTGTTGGGCACAGACACCTACTCTCCAAACAAAGTCATATATCAATAGGCTCTGATGCCACTATCAACATGATCAGGATATAATCAGATAGTGTGAGCCATCACCTATGATGCGGCTATTACACATGGGCAGCTGTCACCTACATCTTACACTCCTACTGCAGTTGTTACACTGGAGTTAAAGATGATATGCAACCTGTTTCATTACTAGTGCTATACACTACCTTACATACAGTGTGTGCAGGCGGCTGTTATGTTGGCAATGAGAGGTTGGGCTACACAAACCTGGTAGTTCAACCAGTGTGTCTGTACTCTCAATATCCACTCTATGTAGGTGTGCACATAGCCATTTGGCCCAGCCTTGTAACAAGGGTCACTACACATTTGCATAACATGTACACATGCACAGCTGTTATTGCTTGTAAATGATAGTAGAGAGGTGGATATTACATGTGTTATGTGCATGGATAGATACCTGACTCTTCCAATTATCTTTGCTATCATGCTGCTAACCTGTCAGATGAATACTAATGCTATGTATCCTGTCACTGAGTATTGTAATTGCCAATAGACAAAACTACTGTTTGCATAACATAACATAACAGAACTGCTATGTAGAATAGAATACAAATCCATACCTCTCAACTGTCCCTGATTTTGACTCAAATTTTAACTCTGTCCCTCTTAATCCCTCCTAAAACTAGTGACTTTTGGAGGAAAGGTGGTGAATTATACTTAATGAATAATGACAATAATTAAGAGTTATAAACTTCTTTTACTTCAGAAAATGTGTATTAATTCATATGCTCTGATTCTGTCAATGTTTCAAGTTAATAACACTAATATTTTAAAAGTGTCCCTGATTGTCCCTGATTTTTCCTGGACTTGTCCCTGATTCTGTTGAAATTTGTCCCCAATTGGTTGAGAGGTCTGTACAGATCTGCCTAGAATACTGTACATTACAGTTATTGGCACAATATCCCACAATGCACACCATATTTGCAGGGTAAGCCCACCTTTAACATGTTCATCTTACTTATACACCCATACATATGTCGACTGTTACAATATATCGACATATACTATCCCCTGTTATAGCACATACTTGTTGGACCAATCCTGACACTGACAGTGGCTGGAAGCAAATTGGTGGGATCCAAGCCCATATCATCCCTTGTGGTGTATGTGGAGTGTGCCGTGTGACCTACAGCAGTACACATATAGAATACTACAAGCATTGCTACTGCTCAACAATACATCACTACAATATGGCTATTTCCACTATATGCATTGATTGCACTGTAATTCTTACAGTACAGATGCTACATACACAGACATACTACATGTTATACATACTGTCTTAGTAATCAGAGGTGTTATTAACTAGTGTAATACTCATTTTTGGTTCATCTTTCAGTGTTTTGTACTGTCCTACAGGTAGATACAGATGGTTTGAATGTGTGACAAGGCAACCTTTTATAGTTACAGATCAGTAACATGTGCTATCCTGATGGCCAATTGGTGGTCCTAAGTAGTTGATTACATGCACATCAGCTGCTCTGCTACTGCCTTAGCCAATACCATGGCTACAGTGGAGTATAATTGAGTACTCCACTTGGGCATTGTCCCTTTGCCTTACTTGTGAGGAAGACAGCGTGGAAGTTTTCTCTGGAATTGAGTACTCCACTTGGGCATTGTCCCTTTGCCTTACTTGTGAGGAAGACAGTGTGGAAGTTTTGTTTGGAATCTATTGCAACAGCTGTATGGAGACGAACAGTAATATATTGTGTGTAATGCCTAGAGGAGTTGGTCTAAATGTGAGTACTGCTGTTATATTTCTGAACATTGCTATTTGTGCAGGGTTTGTCTGTACCTAATACTTCTGCATATGTGTCAAGTCTGGCCAGGTTGTTTGACCAGCTCAAGGCTGCATAACTATGCATATAATATTAGGGAGTTTACAGCGTGCTTACCAGACATATTTAGTTTGGTGTTACTGTGTATCATACTGTGCTAATAATCAGTACTCGGTAAAACTACCTGGTGTATGAACCTTTCAGCCCTCTGAAACGAGATTAGTTCATACAAACCCTGTTACATCAGCAGCTATTCAATTGTATAATGGCAACTATTTCACATAGGGCCATGTTAGTGTGTCTGTGTCCATGTATGTTAAGGTTTCAGCAGATGTATAGTAGTTGCATAATTGGTTATGGTATGACAGTATGTATTGATGTAATTATTTTGGTTGTGGGGGAGATGTTGGTGGGTGTACATAGCACATGCAGGTGTGTAGGAACCCCTTTTATACAACGTCTATATGTGTGTGGGTGTTCTTTCCCTATTTGAACAGCTATCCCTTAGTGGACTAATACTATGATAATTGCAGGCTGATTCATTAAGGCACTATTAAATGCTTCCTGTATAGCATGCAGGTACTGTTAGTCCTTGAATCCTTTTGGCAATACATCAGAATGTAATAAAGATTTGCAAAATGAAAGCTGTCTGTGTAATTCTGTCATGGATATTTGCAGTCATTGTAGTTGTGTTGGTGACTGTGTCCACAGAAGATATTTGTAATAGTTTATTGGCATATACTCTTCATATGTTATGTTCATAATGTTTGGGGGGGGTGGAATGTGTGATTGCTATGGTCCATGTTATACTCAGATATGACCACTTTGGACGCTGTCTACAGACATGTGTGTATGTGTGTGTATACATATATATATATATATATATATATATATATATATATATATATATATATATATATATATATATATATGTATATAGACATATACATTATTGCATACATTTATCTGTACCTCCATAGATGTGTAGATGTTTTTAACCTATCTATATATCTACGTATATATGTAGACCTGTGTATATCAACATGTCTATGTATCTCTCTCTCTCTCTATATATATATATATATATATATATATATATATATATATATATATATAGATAGATAGATAGATATATGAGCATACACCTTTAATTGGGTACATGGCAGGTTGTCCCATTTCAACACATTCCTCCCTTTTGTGTTTTAACCTGTTTGCATACACAACTGGGATACATCCCAGGTAGCTTAGTGTTAGGTTACTCTGAGGATGGAGAACATGGTTGCCGGTTCTACTCCTGGAAGGTGTTATTATTTTACCTCTCAGAGTAGGCACTGGTAGGGAAAGTGTGAATAACGCACATTTATGTGGTTGTGAGCAGGTTTGCCCATGGTCTGCGTGACGTTAAGCAAAGGTCAAACGTGTGAAGTGCTTCTCCATTTATCGTGTTTCAGTGCTGTGTAACATCGCGCAAACACATGGAAACCCACTTACCACTGCTTAAGAGTGCTTTAATCCACATGCATCCAAAAGCCCTTATTCTAGCCCTCAAATTAACCTAACAGCCCTTGCAGGTCTTGAACCCGAGACCGTGAACACCACAGTCACTGATCTTACCACTAAGGCATCAGAGATATGCACAAATGTTAAGGTGTTTAGAATATGCATTGTACTACAGACATTCCTCACTACTGAATACAAATATGACAGTCAGTTGGTGTACATATGTCTGATACATGTTAATGTTCATATGTTTGTGAAAGTAGATGTTGCAATGTGATGTGACAGGGTGTATTATGAATGAGCAAGGTTCTTGCTTTGTGTCCTTTTTATATTGTCCCCATACTCTATGTATGCCCCTCCAGTTCACTTTTTGGACATCTGTCCCAGGCCCTCCTTGATGCATGATTGCATTACCCATCGTTCCTGCCCCACCCCAGTCTTCACATACACAACAACCACCCCTTCTATGGTGAATTAGGTTAATAGTAATTGTTATAATACCAGAGCTGCATGTGTTTTGTGCACACTCCAATTCCTTTGGAGTGCTTCTGCGTCAAAAAGTGTGTTCATAGATGTTTATATATATGGCTATTGCTGTAACTGTCTAATATATATATATATATATATATATATATATATATATATATATATATATGTGTGTGTGTGTGTGTGTGTGTGTGTGTGTGTGTGTGTGCAGACATCACTGACATATATATATATATATATATATATATATATATATATATATATATATATTTCGGATTAGTTTGTAACAGTAATACATCTGTAGACTGGAATGTGTTGGTTCACAAACTACAGTACATTACAATGTACTGTACATATGTACACAAAGTCACTGTCCCATTTGTGATCATTACAGTGAAATGCATATGGTATAAGGTCTAGTCTCAGGACCATGAAACATGTACACCTCAGATGACTTAGTGGCACATCCCATGACTATAGTGTGCATGGTCCAGGGTTTGACACCTGCGATGCTTTACAAATGTTTTTTACTACAGAATAAGGCTCATTTAAGCAGTTGTAAGCATGTTTAAAAGTGTTTGTGTGCCATTATAGCAGAGGTTAAACACAGTTAAACAAAAGTTGTAATGTATAACCTGTGCGCGCAAACACGGCCACATCCGCTAACTACTCCGGATATATACCTGTCAGTGACGTAACATCTCACTATGTGCTGACATGACAATACATTCTCTGTTGACTGTACTCTCCTACACACATGGGTTTATATGGGTGATTTGAATGTTTATTATACAGATGATTACTACCTATATATGCAAGCTGTGGTTAAGATATACTTTTGCACATGATAAACATCCCTGCCTTTATCGGGATTGTAACCTCAAATGCACAGATACTATGTGGATGCTGCAACCATTACACTATTGACATTAACATTGCTTCCGCTTCTTTCCTACTTAGATGATTTCTATGTGTAAGCTAGGCTAAGCAAAGGGTGGGAGCCCCCAAACTGACTGAGCTTCACGTACTCTTGAAATAACAACATATAACAAATGTACTGTGAGACAATACATTACATTCCTAACTACATTAGGCATAGCCCCTCACTGACACACTTCAAGGGAAACTTTGTTGTGTGAATGGGTAACAGACTATACACCCCTGGGATCATGTGTCCCAGAACAATATAGCCAGGGGGTGGGGGAACCTGTCCAGTTTGATAGCTGCAAGACCTATTTGCGGAATTGAATGGTGTTGAATTGCCACATTAACATGCCCTCTTTAGATCACTAAGTGCCCCTATCACCCTCCACAACCCCATTCTTCAACAGCTTCCAGCAACTCTGCCTGGAATTGCTTCATTGGCTATGCTTGACAGAGGCTCAGTTACTTCATCAATGGTGCGGGGAAGGCCAACACATGGTTGCTATGCTTCTAATTGCCCTTGGGCAGATAGATAGTAGGTTATCTGTGAACCTCTAATGTGAAGGCCATCACAGCCA
Organism: Protopterus annectens; assembly: GCF_019279795.1. NCBI lineage: Eukaryota > Metazoa > Chordata > Ceratodontiformes > Protopteridae > Protopterus > Protopterus annectens. Next base: position 511,134,064 of record NC_056736.1, read on the forward strand.
TAATATGTTTATAAACAGACCTTCAGATCACAATATACAGTGTGAACTCACCATGTATTCAGGAAACAGTTGAGTACAGCAAGAACATACAGAACACTGATATTTAGTCACTCAAAAAGCCTATCTTGGAAGCTAGAAGACTTGTATAAGTTTAAGGCTTTCTATTGCTTACCACTAGGTTACCTAGAGGGGAGATGAAAAACAAGCACAGATGGGGAACATGCATGCAATGACACCATACTGGCCTATGTGTCAGCCTTATGCTTTGGAATACAGGCCAAGGCTATTAGCATCCCCATGGTGTCTTATTTAGGAGAGTCTCAAAGATGAATACCAGCTCCGTAAACAGCACAATAGCAGATTCAATGAGGTTTCAACACCAGGGGTTGTGATCACAACATGCATGCACTCACAGCACTTCTCAGGATGGACAGCATCAACATCCGTGCATTAACTGAAATCTGTCTTAAGGCTCCTGAGAGCACACCAGCGCTACCAGACCACAACCCATACCACACATCTCAGCCACAGAACATGGACTGACAGACATGGAGGGGCTGTATCCATATTCATCAGGGATACCTACATATCCAGGTTAGTGGGGCAGCATGATACCTCTGTGATCATCCATGTGCAGCTAACATCAGCCACAACTGTAATGTGGAATGTGGCCTGCTATGGATCACCCTCCATGACCCAGGACCTCCACTCCACCTACCTGGAGCCAGTGGAGATCAGGACAGTCCTGATGCACACCCTGGCATTGGTTGAGGTCAACTACCATACCATTAACTGGGAAACGTACTCTGGTACTCACTTCCAGGGCCAGCGCTTCCTGAAATGTATCACCTCATATGCCCTGTATCAGGTGGTAACCTCCATAATGTGGGGTGGAAACTACTAGATATCGTCATCACCAACATGGGCAACAAGTGCATCACAGTGGAGGTGAACCAGTCACTGGTTAGATCTGACCATGAACTATTCACTGTTTCCACACCCTAGTATCTCCCCCACCCATGGATACCACAGTGTATACCTGTCCTACAGATAAATTTACACTACTAGTGACAGGGGTGGGGGGTTTCACAGCCCCCACACTAAGGAGAAACACTGCTCAAGATACAGACAGATTTACAAATGCAGTCTATAAGCACCTACATGGATGTATGGATCATGCCATCACTGGTAAACCAAGACTCACTCCTCCTAGACAAGGACACCAGTCTGGTGGACCTCTGCAATAAACAGGCTATACTACAGATGTAGGACAGTGTTCCAGACACACAGCAGATCTCACGAAGGGCAGACATCCATGACCACTATTAGTATGGTACGTAGGTCCCTCATGACATCATCCAAGGCTAACATCAGCAGGAGAATACGCAAGGATTTGAAAGATAACCACAAAGCCTTCTTTGGCTATGCCAAGGATCTATGTGGTAACACACAGATTTGCACTGTGCCAGAGAAATATAGCACAAAATGTGCTGACCCTACTGATATCGCCAACATCCTTGCAAATACATTCGGTGCATACTTCACCCCCTAAAGAGCCCACAACACTACCTGAAAGGTACAGTATCCCAACCATCAGAGGCACACAGGTGGAAATGACCCTATCTAACAGCAGAACACAGTGTCAGTTGAGGCAGATGTTGACCCAGACTGCATCTTGTAAACTGTACAAGACAACCTGCCCCCCCACCTAATTAAGCATTCCTACCTCAGCCTCTCCACTGGCTACATGCCCATACAATGGCGCGTGGCAACGGTTATTCCACTCCATCACTGTGAAATCACAACTGACCATGGTAACTACCACCCCATAAGCCTGACTAGCCTGGTCTGCAATAGTATGGTTTGCATCCTCATGGCACTCATTAGCAATGACATTGGTAACCTTCAAACATGTGACCCAACCCAGGTCAGCTTGGTTGAGTGCAGTTCATGCCTACTGAACCTGTTTGATGTCTTACATACAGTCACCAAGACGTTAGATGGCAGGGGAGGTGGTTCACACATACTACCTGGACCTCACCAAGGCTTTTGACACCATGCCCCACTTAGGTATTATTGATAAACACACCAGCCTGTACATTCACCCATACATCACAGGTTGGGTTGCCAATGGACATTTTTATTTATTTATTATTTTTATTTTACATTTGTTAACCGGGTTAGTCTAACTGGATACATATCCATTTACAGCAGAGACCCGGGGAGAAAAGCTCCACAAAGAAAACAATACAAAGTTATTACATCAAGGTAAATTCTTAATAACAAAAGATAGAGAGACACAAAATTTGCATACTAATACATTTGTCAGTTCCATGGTATATAAGTAACAGAAATATTTAAGAGGCTTTTTGGATTAGTCAGGGTTTGAACAAGGACATAGCCAATGAGCCTTGAAGAAAAGCTTGAGATTAGTTTTGAAATGACTAGGAGAGGTAATAAGTCTTAGGTTGTTAGGAAGGAATTCCATAACTTTCCTATGGAGTTGGCATAAAGAGCATCCCCTCCCGAATTGTTAGATTTCGTGGTTTGTACCAGGACACTATTTGAAGATCTAAGGCAGTTGAGATTGGAGTAGGGGGAGAAGAGTTTATTCAGTGAAGGGGTTTTGTCCGGTTCTTTAATTATCTTAAATGCTTCAGTAAGTTGGGTGAGTTTGAGAAGATTAGGCAATTCTAACCAGTCAAGTTTTTTTAGGTTAAGGCAGTGATGAGTACGATAAGGTACTCCTGTTACAAACTTGGCAATATGGTTATAGGCAACAGAGAGTTTCTTTAGCTCAGTTTTATTAAGGAAGGATAGTACCGGAGAGGCATACAGTAAAGTGGAGAGAAGGTGTGTTCGTGCAATGGTTAGTTTGGTGTTGGGAGGAGAAAGTTCTTAATTCTGTACATGGAACCCAATTTCTTGTTTACTGACTTAATGGTTTGACAAATGTATATCAAATTTGAGCTTGTGATCAATAGTAACACCTAGAAGTTTGGTGAGAGACAGGCTCTATGATGGTGCCATTAGTGGATTGAACGTGAAAGGTCCTATTATTGGAATGTAGAGGGTGTTGCCCTAAGGGAGTAGATAAGGAGGAAAATTAGTAGTAATTTAGTTTTTGTTGGATTTAGGATGAGCTTCCATTCAGAGAACAATTTTTCAACTGCAGCAAAGCAGTTTTGGGTGACTAATTGGAGATTATGGAGAGAGACATCGGAACAAATCAGGGTAGAGTCATCTGCATATTGAATGCAGATGGCTTTGGGGATGACTGAATGGAGATCATTTATGAATACGGAGAAAAGAAGGGGACCAAGAATTGAGCCTTGTGGGACTCCAATAATGTTTGGTAGCAAGTGAGATAGCTTGCTTTGCCACTGGACTGCTTGTTGTCTCCCAGAAAGGTAAGCTTTAAACCAGTTTAAGGCTGAGTTATCAAGGCGAAGGTTTTCGAGGGTGTCAAGCAATAGTTGGTGATTGACCATGTCAAAGGCTTTTGACAAGTCAAGAAAGAGAGCTGAAGTAATTAATTTGTTGTTATGTTGCTGTTAACAGAGTTAACAAAGGAGAGTAGGGCAGTGGTTGTACTATGATGGGGGCGAAAACCATGTTGAGTTTCGGACAAGAGATTGTTTAGGGTGAGATATTGAAGGAGTTGCTTGTGTACACACCTCTCCATAATTTTAGCTATTGGAGACAATATTGCTATAGGTCTATAGTTTGATGTTTCCGTGGAAGAGCCTCCCTTATGAAGTGGGATGACGTATGATATTTTCCAAATAGAAGGGATAGTTGCCTCTGTTAAAGTTCTGTTAATCAAGATTGAGACCGGATAGGCAATAACATCTGATGCTATTTGTAGATATTCTGCTGGGAGATGATCAGCCGATAGGGTGGATGGTTTAAGTTTCTTCAATAGGGTTCTAATATAGGAGGTAGATATTGGTTGGAGGGTAAAGGTGGGTAGAGATTTACCAGTTGCGTTGGTACAGGAGGAGGAAGAAGTAGGTAGCTGACTGGCTAGGGACTGAATGGTCTCGTGAAAAAGTGTTGAACGTATTAGCTACTTCTTCAGGACTTTACCAATGAGTTTCTCAGGGTGGGGGTAGTTGATTTCCCAGGATGAAGGAGGTTATTAAACCTGCCCAAAACTTCTTTGGGTTATGCTGGTGTTTATCCTGGAGGTGACAGAAATAGTTCTTTTATCACGGGTAATATCTGTTTTTGTGGAGTTTCTAAGCTGCTGAAATCGGATACGATCTAGAGGTGCTTTAGTGGTTCGCCACTTTTCCCAGGCCTGGTCTCTAAGTTTGATTTTTGATTTGGTTTCTTTGGTAAGCCTAGGTGCTATCCGGACTTTGGATCTAATAAGGCTGTAAGGAGCATGAAAGTCCAGTATTTTATGAATGTGTCATTAAAGTATGTCACACTATCTTCTAGGGAAGTGTTTTAGGATGGACCAGTTACAGGATTTGAGTTCTGCTAGGAATTGTCCTGGGACAAATTTCTTCTTATTTCTAATAAGTCTGTATATGGGAAGGTTTGTACATGTAGATTTATGTTTTATTATATAAGTGACAAGGTGGTCACTGAGATCATTAGGCAGAGTCCCAGTGGTATAATTAAATCTGTCTTTGTTGGTAAGAATCCAGTCGATGGTGCTTTCTTTTTGGTGTGTATTTCCAATTCTTGTTGGGGATATAATGTTTTGGGAGAAGCCATGTAGATTAATGGGCAGGGGATTCATTTGGTCAGAGCACTGGGACCAGTCAATGTTAAAGTCGCCTAGTACAATAGTTTCTTGACATACACACAGAACCCACATGGTATGACTAGCGGTCTCCAGGTCCAATTCTTGAACAGTCACAACTGGTGTCCCACAGGACTCAGTCCTGGGAGCCCTACTGTTTGGCATATACATCTCAGATGTACAGGCAAACACAGGTGGACTACAGCAGACCATGTTTGGCAAGGACTGCAAACTGGGAGCCATGATTGATAGTCCAGGTGACACAGACATCCCTCAAGGGGCCTCACAGAGAAAGTCACAGGGTGCCAACAACATGGCCTCCAGCCTAGTGCGACTAACTGCATGGTCATTCCATTGAGGAATTGGCACCCACATATTAACACATGAGTGGCAGCCACTGTAATACAGATGAGGTAATGGGGTATCTGGGACTAAGACAGATAGCAATCTTCCCTGTGACAATCATATCTCCACAGTAGTTAGGACAGCCTTCTATGTAGGCCATCTGACTACTAAAGAATTCCCATCTAGACATACTGGGGTTATAGTGCCCCTTTACTCATCACTCATCAGTCCCATCATAGGGTATAATAACCCATGTGGAATGTACCTCAGAGGACACATCCAACAGCTGGGGGGGTCCACAAATGTACCTCACCAAGGGGAATACTGGCCTCCAACATATGGCCTTTGCTGCTGGACTGAATAAACTCCTGCTTTACTCAGTGGCATCTAGTTTACCCAGAGATGATCTCCACTGACCAACACAGCAATGTTGAACTCAGGCCTGATGGATATGCTCCACCTATGGGAATCCATGTCACAGTGAGCCACACACAGTAGTGAGTTGACCTTGCCACAACAATAACCGGAGGATGCTGGAGGGACAGCTTCCTGTCACAGACACTCCCCATACTTTGGAACAACATCCCTAACTACATTATTCAGAGCCCCTCACTAACACTCTGCACGACAAACCTTGAAGGGTGGATGGGGAACAGTAGATGCACCCCAGAGATCCCGCCATTGGCTCTGCTCCACAGAGGGATGGTTAATGAATCAATAGGGTGGCAAAAGCTGATACATTTTGGCTGGCCTTATGAATGGCCTCTGACAGTTGGCCAAGCACCTACCTATGAATCTATACATACAGTATCTGCATATGCTGATAGCTTAATTTACTGTTCAGCTGTTGACTTACTTTGTGCCAATGGCTGTTTTGTGTGCAATAGTTGAGGGCTGCCTATGTTGGATGCACACAGTAGACTGCCTATACATGACAATTTACAGGTAGTCTTGTGTGTGTGCCATTCATTTTTACTGTGTGTGCAGGTGGAGAAAGGTGTCAGTCCCTAGGTGCCTACAATGTCAGTATGTGTGCTATACGTTCCCTCTTTCCCAAGGCATGGGCATACTGGGCATGCCTCCATCTGCCTACTGGGGCTGGCTCAGGGTGTTCGTGGTCTGAGTACCTCTGTGCCTGTGGGTCCCTTGGCAATGGTGGTGGGCTGTGAGGGCCTTCACCATTCTGTCCCAGCTGCAGCTGTTTCCATAGGACCATATTGTGTAGCATTGCACACACTATGAAGATGCGGGCACATGTGCCTGGAGAGTACTGCATGACTCCACCAGATATGTCCAAGCAATGGAACTGTGATTTCAGCATCCCAAACACATGCTCTATGATGAGTCTGGTTTGTGTGTGTGCCTCATTATGGCATTCCTGCATTGGTGTGTGTGCATTTCTGATGGGAGTCATCATCCATGGTTCTAGTGCATAGTCAGTATCCCCCACCAGGTGGCCATTTGGGATGTCCTCCCTGGCAAATAACTGATACAGCTGTGAGGCATGCCAGATGTGGGAGTCGTGGTAGCTTCCAGGGCTGCCAGCACACACATCCATGATAATGCCCTGGGCATTGCACACAACCTGACAGTTGATGGAGGGGTATCCCTTGTGGTTTATGTAGCGCCTTCCCTGCTCACCGGGTGGTGACTTGATGTGTATGTGCGTGCAGTCTATTGCACCCAGTACCTCTGGGTATTCTGACACATGGTGGAAGAGACGCATATTGCTGGCCAATTCCTCCTGTGTTCTGGGGAAGTATATGTGCTCATTGGCATGTGGTAACATGGCATCCAGGAACTGGTGTAGTACCCTGGATGCTGATGCCTGTGAGATACCCATGATATCCCCAGTTGGTCTTTGAAAGGTACCTGTAGCTAGTATTCTCAGGCTTACACATACCTTCGTATCCACTGCGATGGGCTCCCCTCTGTTTCTTCTGGTTCTGAGACATGGCTGGCACAGTTCCACAAGTTGCTGTAGGGTGTCCCTCTCCACCCTGTAACACTCTACTATTGCCACATCATGTAGCCCCTGGTAGGTTACCCTGGGTCTGAACACTCTCCTCCTCCTCTGGTGCCTGCAGTGGTCATGTGCATCATCCTCCACACCACCTTCAGTCTCCAACACATGCTGGTGGATCAAAGCTATGGCAGCCCCTAACATGTACTGTATACACCACTGGTGCAGAGTGTATGGGAATACACAAATGTGTGTGAGGTGTTTTCACACTTTATAGTATTGTGCTATGGATGCTGCTGATGTAAGTGGGTGTGTATGACCTATTCCAGCTGCTGCGTGTCTTAATTATGGGTTTTTCAATGAGTACTGCAAGTGTGGGGTCTTTACTATGGTGATCTACTTGCCTGCCTTGATTAATTTGTTGCCCTTTAATTCACTTTTAGACCTGGATTCCCTCCATTATCATGCATGGATCCACCTGCCATCTTTCTTGTTTTGTACTTTCCCTGCCCAGTCATGGTGAAATGTGCCTTGTAGCTGATATACTGCATATCGCCTTTGTTCTGCTTTGACACTTTGCTGTTTTCTTTGCAGTACAGCCCCTTCCCTTTCCTGTTCTGCAGGTAGCTGCTTGCAGCCTTGTTAGCTGTTGTCAATGGCCCACTGTAGGCTTCTAGGTGTTAATTAGTCATTTGTACTCCAATTTCACTGCTGCAGCATTTCCTTATTTCTTTCCTATATCCTTCCTGTTTCGGCTGCAGTGCTTGACGCGCATACCCATTTACCGGGTTTACGAGCATTTTCATCTCAGTTCACATGCATACTCGGTTACCTTGTGTACTCTCAGCTAAGCATAGCTATGGGCAATTCAACACACCCCTATACTGCAGCTTTGCCTAGCTAGCGGCAGACCAGTTTAGCAATGCTACAATGTACTTACAACAATGGTGACACACCCCTCTCTTGATGTCATCTTTATCTCATGGCCTCACCTCGGTGTTATAATGCTACGCTGTGAGGTGCATCCTTACACCAGCAGGGAATCTGCGATTCACTATTTCTCCTCTCATTTGCATGGCATTGTCTACTAATTCATAGCTACTGCACATAACACTGTCACTGCCCCTTAGCAACCCTTGCGCCATGAGTATGGTGTAGCATGCCTGCCATTGACTATTATGGGGAAATCGTGATATGTGTTTCATTGCGGTTTTATTCTATATTTTTATATATTCCTTGCAATCCCCTTTGCGCACCGCTGCCCTGCACTTCCACATCGCGATAGTGCAACTATATATATTAAATGTTAATTTTATATTTTGTACATTTTTTTATGCCAGTGGCTATATATTTAGCCATTGACATATATTAACATTATAATACATGTGTTTGGTCGGCTGTCATGGCTCCAATTTTATGTTTGCAAAAATGTAAACCATTTCCTACAGTTTACATTTTTGCATGCTTACACTATGCCTGCACCACTTCCTGAATCACTACATAACTTCATTTGCATGCTACACTGCTGCACATGGGGTAATTAGCATAAATGGCTCAGGAGTTGTGCGGGCGTAGCGTATGCAGGTAGTGCACGTGGAAACAGCTCGTACCTGAGTCGCTCGGCAGCCATATTTGGTGTTAGAACGCCGACCCTACGCCTGCACCTGATGCAAGCTTCATGAATCCTGGGGAATGTCTACACTTGCCTTAATTTAACAGTATAAAGTAGAGTGACTGTGCAAATAGCATACCTTTTCTTAAGGTTCACTGAATGGTTTCTTACAGCTGACTGTTGATCTGGGTCTGCCCACTCCACTCAGGCTTCAGTCTGCTCCCCTACCCTGCCCCCATTTCCACCCACCCCCACTATCTGCCAATTTATAGACAAAAGACTGCACCCCCCACCCACATCCCACCCACCACCTCAACCAATCCCAAAACAACAACACAATTGCAAATATTAACAAGTCCCCACCCTCCACCCATCAAGTCCTCCTACCATACTCTATACTCCCATACTATCCCCACCAACCAAACCACTGCCCACAAACCCTTAGGTAGCTATGTTTACCTCTCATCTATTACCAGCTGCCCTTGTTACACTTTACACCATTACCTGCTATCATAATGCTCACATAATATTTCACCCCAGCCCAACCCTAACTTCCACCTACCAACCACATAGTAACACTCCCTTCTCCTGCATCCAACCCCACTTACTGAACTACTCTACCACGGAGCTGTACAAAGTCAAATATTTTAATTCCACCATAGCTTCTACCAAACCAAACAGATTAACTAAACTTCTACTCAAAATTCAATCTCTGTGTCTATTCCTGCAAACACAGCTCCAAATTTGTGGTGATATACACCCCAACCCAGGCCCCACACCAACCTCACTACTCCAAACATCCAACATGCAATTAACTGTAACCTGTGACCTACTTATGCTTAGTATGAACACTAAAAGTATCTTGAACAAAACTGATGAACTACACGCCACCCTCTCTGATTACAACCCAGACATTACACTCATTACAGAGACCTGGCTCAAACCCCACATTAAGGACAATGAAATGCTTCCCCCCAGGTTATAATATAATCAGGGCTGATAGAACTATCAAAAAAGGTGGAGGCGTTGCCATACCATATAAGACTGTCTTCAAGGCAGACCTTATACATAATGAAATCCCAACATTTAACAATCCAGAAACCTTATTCCCAAAAATTCAAATCAATCAACAGAAGCAACTAAACTAGTGGGTATTTACATACCCCCAGCTGACAATATACCTGCTATTGAGTCTATACTAAATTGTACATCTGTAAACCTCCCACAGGAGACACTCCTCTTAGGGGAATTTAACATTGATGGAAATCCCATCAACACAACTAACCCCTCTAATCACATCAACCTGTATTCCTATACTCAACTTATCTAAACACTCACCCACACTGACAAAAATACAAAAAAGGAATCCATACTAGACTGGATCCTTACAAACATCCCATCTACTGCCCAATATTATGGTACAGTACCAAATGGCCTTAATGAAAATTTACCCACATTCATATTAAGACAACACTTCAAAACCACTAAACAACCACCGTATGTGAAGTCTGTAATTCAAAAAATTTCATACCTGAGCATTTCATTAATGCACTAAGGTATTGCAACTGGGCTCCCCTAGCAACCCTCACACTAGACAAGGCAGTGGACTACTTCAATTCCACCTTTTTAAACATATTAAATCAGATCCCCCCACACACACACACACACACACACACACACACACACACACAGACAATTTAAATAAAAAACAATCCAGCCCCATGGCTCTCTAAAAATACAAGAACCCTTCTCAAACTTAGGGATAAAGCTTGGGATACCTGGTATCACAACCGATCACAACAGACAGATTTTCCTCAAACTACGTAATAAAGCAAGAAAACAGATAAGGCAAGATTAGAAAAATCACTACACAGAGCTACAATTAAAACATACCACTAACCCCCCAAAATTCTGGGCAGCTGTCAAACAAGTATTACAACCAAGCAAGCCCACTACCCCTACCCCCAATGTCAGAGGAGATAATATAGAGATAGCTACCCAATTTAACAACTACTTCACTTCTTCCATCCTTAACCTAACTAGCAACAGCCAGCCTTGCACTCTGCTGCAACCAATCAGCAACCAAAAGTCATACCCTACATTCACTCTCAAACCAGTTCCTACCAACACAATATACAAACACCTCACTAAACTAAAACCAACTACTTTGGCAAAGGACAAACTCCCTGCAGAGTACCTAAAAATTGCCACTAGTGCTATAGCTTATCCCATCTCGATACTTATCAGATGGTGTATCAACAAGCATACAATTCAAGCTCTTTGGAAAACCTCCTAAATAATACCCTTACATGAAGGTGGTCCCTCAACCAAACTTAATAACTACCGCCCCATAGCAATCTTATCTATCAAAAATCTTTGAAAACTGTATCCATTCTCAGCTGATGATGCATTTACTTACAAATAGTCTCTTCACCAACACCCAACATGGCTTTCACCCATTCCATAGCACACCCACAGCACTCATATCCTTTACCAACACTGTAAATCAATATAACTGAGGAAACCTAGTGTCTGCCACCTTCCTTAATCTGTCCAAAGCATTCAATACAGAATCCCACAGCAAACTACTTACTATCTTAGCCAAACTCAACCTAAACAACCCCTCCTTGCACTGGTTTCAAGACTACCTATCCAACTGCCAACAAGCAGTTAAGTGGCATAATTCTCTCTCCCCCCTTCTCCCAGTAACAGTAGGTGCACCACAAGGATCCATTCTGAGACCCCTACTATTTAATATATTTACAAACACCCTCCACACCACCACCCAGCAAGATACAGTAGTCCAATATGCAGATGATACTACACTGATCTGCTCAGCCCCCACACTCCAAACACTCCAGACTAAAACCCAAGAGGCCTTCTCCAATATTGAAAACTGGTTAAAAAACTCACAACTAATACTTAACCCCAGAAAGACTCAACTTGTGTTTTTCCCTCTACCAAAACTATTGACTCTTCTGCTCTTTTCCCTATTAATTCTGCCAATAACATCCAAATCTCCCCAGTATCACAAGCTACACTTCTCGGTGTAATACTTGACCAAAACCTAAAGTCTGACAAACATGTAGCACAAACCATATCCAAAGTCCATAAAAAATTTGGAACCTTATACCGCTGCAGAAACTATCTAACCAAAAACACCAAAATTACTATATCCAGAACTCACCTTCTCTCTACATTGCTTTCTGTATCCCTTGTATTAGCAAACCTTAATAAGACAGACCTACACAAATTGTTCATGTGCTATAATAAAATAACTAGATTCGCAAACAACTCTAATTTCCGGTCCCACCACTGTCACTCACTAAAACAACTAAGTTGGCTAGAACTCCCAACTTACTAAACTATAACCAACTCACCATGGCTCATTACTTGCTGTACCACCCAAACAAGATTCCTGATCTCTCAGGCTTACTCAGCTTTCACAATTCCGGTCACCAACTAAGATCCACAAACAAAGCTCTTCTTGAAGTAGCTAAGTGTAGACACAGCGCTGGTGAATCCCTCTACTCCTACACAGGTGCTAAAATCTGGAATTCTGTTCCACCAGATATCAGATTGCAAAGCAGCAGTCCTATCTTTAAAACCCAGTTAAAAACCCACCTCAGTCTCATCTGGCAATGTACCTGTGCTGACCATGGCTAGCCCTACTACCACCATTCAGATAAATCTTCCTCTGGCACTACTCAAAGGTCAAACACATAGAAAAAAACTGTCATAACAAACTGTATTTTTAAATGTATGTACATAACTATATATATTACTGCACTTTCTTACTCAAATACATTATATTTTCTGCTTTATTACTGTACACTCTATATATTGTACACTTCTGTAACTTGTCATCATTCTATGCTATGATATACTGTTGTTTGCTGCATTAATTTGTACTCATCTCTGACTTTTGTATTTTTATCATGTATGTGGAACTTTTGTATTTTGTATTTTTTTAGATTGTATGTGGAGCTTTTCTCCCCAGGTCTCTGCTGAAAATGGGCACCTGATTGCCCAGTCAAACCAACCCAGTAATAAAATAAAAATAATATATAATATATGAAAGGCAAGACCAGAAATACACACACACACACACATATATATATATATATATATATATATATATATATATATACACACACACACACAAGTCATATATATATATATATATATATATATATATATATATATATATATATATATACACACACACACACACACACACACACACACACACACACACACACACACACAAGTCAAGTCCAGAAATTCTGTGACCTAAGATAGTAAAACCATAGTCCACAATGGCACACCATCCAGCCAACCACTTCTTGCTAACAAACTAAGTAGAGCATAGAAAGAAATATCGGTGTTGTTAAGGAAGGTTTTGAAACAAATATCTGCAAATCAGATGATATGAAATTTGTACATTGTGAACCTGAACCGGTAATAACTAATGCTAGTGCTTTAAATGTTGTTGTTGTATCTATCGGCTAGGGGTCGCCACAGAGGAACTCCGGTCCGCTAATGATTGGCAGTATATTTTTACGTACTGAGTTGCCAGCCCTGATGCACAACCTTCAATGAAGGTACGCCCATTCACGCATGTCTCCACACAGAAGATGCTTTAGCTGAGAATCGAACAGGACAACGTCTTACTGTGTGGCAACAACGCTACCGCAGCACCACCACCGCAATGCTAGTGCTTTAATAAATGACAGAGCAATTTCCAGTCACAGTTACAAAGACACATCTTAAATCATTTCGAAATACTCATAAATTCAAGAAATGTATTTTTATCTGTTAGGTATTTGTTAACCAGGTGGTTGTGTTGGCCCAAAGTCCTTTTTCTGCAACAGCCTGAGTCAAATTTAAAATCTTAAACATGGCATAGATTATAGAATGCCAGTAGTTCTGATGAAGAGGCATGGAGTATGTGATTGACAGGAGAAGGACTGCCAGGGCAGTTATGGGCAGCCAACTAGCCTTTTTATGGAGAAACAATGGTGCTCCTGGTTATATCAAAGAGACTCAAATCTGTAGATTTTACTGAGTACTGTTTGCTTGTGTTCTGGTTATAATTTAATGAAATGTACAGCAGACAAACTCTAGCTTAAGGAGGACACAACAGTGGTAAGAGTTCTAGATGAAAAGGTGAGAGGATTAAGAAGTATGTATAATGCTTTAACTTAATTAACATCAAGATTATTGTTCAGGTCAACATGTCCAAAGTAGATAGAGACAGAGAGAGAGATGTAACCCCATGCAAAAATATTTATGGGATTGGATCTGTTTAACTTGCATGCATTGTGGATAAATAAGTTGGAGCTTAGTAAGTTTGCCTTTGTGCAGTACAAAAATGCATGCATACAAATTTTGGTACATTAATGAAACCATGTTCTTGCAGATAGGTCTAGATATTCAAGACATTTACTCTGATGTCTTACATGTACTGATGCATTCCATTTTGTGCTTCAGGGATATGTGATTTAAAATAGTTTATGAAGGGAGAAAATAGAAGGCCTAGAAGAGAAGAAGGCCTAGAACAGCTCAGCCTCTGAGAGTAGGTTGTTGGCAGAAATGTTGACATTTCTTTCACGGATGTTGTTTCTGATTCCATTTAAAGATCATTCACTGCACTTACAATTTAAAGGTTTGTGATAAGCAGAAGGTGGAATATTATTTCAAGGACCATAATTCTATCTATAAAGAGAGCTTTCATAAGCTTTCACTGCCTCATAACAGAGTAGTTATTAATGGTGTATAAGGCAATGCATATATCAAAGCTTATATGAATTAATATTACACTGGGCATGAGTACAAAGGCCATAATTATTTACAAAGAGGTACTTTTGGGGAGAGGTATGATTATAGTATGTTTAAATAGCAATGAAAATACTTTTAATTAAAACAAAAGCCTTGTATGAAAGAACTAGGTGATTTGGGCTGTATTAAATAAGGATTTGGGTTGCAGCTTAAAGTGATTTCCTAGATGAGCTTTTTGGCAGACAAGCACAAAATGGCTTTGGAGAGTAGGGACTCCTGGAATTGTGGAGAAAACCAGGTAGGTGTGGGAAGGATGTACCCTGTGTTTGGGTGAGCATATTAACAATGCTGTTGAGAGGAATGCATGGTCTTTACGCTGTGCCTTTGGTTGTGCTCCAAATTAATATTATTTTTTCAGTCTAAATGTCTACAAATCATTTGACTAATAGTTTACCATATTGGTTTTGGGTATGTGTCCATGAATTGATTATTTTTTGTGGAGATATAAGGATCTTGCTGCATTGGCCACTATACTGTACTTGTCTTTTAGAGGGCAGTAGGTTGACTAATCATCCAGATAGCTAGATAGTTTCTATTTATACCAGGCAAAGCTGCTGGTCCACATTTGGTTCTTAATGGCTGATGTTAACTATAGTCATATTTTTCAGTCAATAAGTTGGTGGGGGAAAGATATTGCTAAGAATAAGGTGCACAGTTGACAGCTAGACATCTCAGGCTGCTACTGGGCATTTTCACATAAAATTTGACTGATACTGAATAACGTCCAGGTCAGCCAGTAAGTGGGTTTATAAGTTTTCAAGAAATGTTATATGGTCTATGCTGGATTAGAATGCTAGGAACTTTTGTTCTTTCAAAAGCCATGATGCAATAATTGGCCAGTAATAACTAAATTAATTTTGGAAGGCCAGTTTGCAGGCACATTGCCACAGTATAGCTGTGATGACTAGATCAAGAAGGAAATTATTCTTAAAAATAGTATTAGGGATCATGGACTATGGGACTAACCAGGTTTCATGGAAATAGGCTGCTATATTTGGGAGTTAGTTTTATGACTTACTTAGCCAGTTTAAATGAGGTCTCCTTTTAATATGAGATTTCTTTTATTGAGATGTTCAGAAATATTCAGAAGAGTCTGTTCAAAACAATGTGTTGGTTATGTGTGGTGGTATGAAGACTACAGCTATATTTAGTGGTACATGATCACCTATTATTAACTGCACCGACAGTCTTTTGGGACATCTTAATTTTTTGTGTTGCTTCGTTTAAGGAGGGACTCATGACAGTTTGGTTTATATTTGACAAGTAATAGCATGCCTCTTCCATTTTTATTACTTTCTAATTTGTTATCACAAAAAAAAAAAATTAAACTTGTGTTACAACCTAATGAAAAGTCAAAGCATCATCTTTCAGCCAGATTGCTATTACCGAAGCAATGTTTAGATTATTTTGCAGAGGTCAGGCTTCTGTACTGACCATTTACTTAAAGTACTGTTTGATCTTAAAGTGCTTTCTTGTTTATTTAGCAGTATTAGCTAGCTTTCTGAGGCCTGTCACAAAAACATGAGCATTGTAATGTCTTAAGTCACTGTAACTATGGAAAAATAAGCATTAGTGTTAAATAATCTGCATCCTGTAGTGACCCTGATAACATACTTGTGACATTGTTCTTTCAGACTAGAGGATTGTGTGTGTTTTTGTTTGTTTGTTTAACACGGTATTGTTGTGTGGCTTTGTTTAGAAGTGGAAAGTTATAACAATGTTACTCTCAGTTATAGGCCAGTCAGTCACATCTGTTTAATAGGTAATATTTTTGAAAGAGTTATAGTAGTGTTTTTGCCAAAACAAGCACTGCATTTTCAGGTCTCTAGTAAACAATGTGAACTAATACTGGTTTGTGTAACACAGAGCCATCTTAATTAATCATGTTTATTTTTGAGCTGCTTAGCAGAACAATCAATCAGAAAATATCTGCAGGTGAATTCTGCTCTGCTGACCACTGTTGAATCTGCCCCCCTCCCCCCCCCGACTTCCATTGGCATTATCAAGTGTCTAGATACAACGAGGTTAATAGTTACAACATCTCATGGTTAGCATTTAGACTTTCAGTTTATGGTCAGATATTGAAACTGTTTACCGGATTGATTCAGTTACTAAAAGGGTTGCTGTCAAGGGTTGGCATTTAATTTGCAGCTCATCAACTTTAATAGTAATATCAGACTGGGAGTTGTTTTGCAAAGTAGAAATATAATAAATTTCCTTTGAAATATTTCTAACTGCCCTTTTTAACAATTTTGTTTAATAATACATTCCAATATTTCTGTGTATGATTTTATGAAATATGGACCCTCATCTGAAGTGAGCATGCATGTTTTAGAAAATAATGTAAAACGTGTAAATTATAGCAAAGATATGGGTGGGGTCATAGTTGATAGTATTTAGAGGAGAGGATTAATGCTATGAGTTATTAACTCGCTGCCCCCTTTAATCTTGATTTGATTCCCTCAGATTTCATTTTCCTATTGTGTGACTCTAAGTAAGTCACTTAACCAGACAGCACTCAGGGCCAGTTTGACAATTAGGTGTGGCACCACAGTGCACTCCTGGAGTGCATGCCTAACAAATGATAATTAACCCAAATCTAAAAAAGAAGTTCTGTCCACTGGGCCAGCTGCACACTGGACTCTGTACATAAAGTTAGACACTGACTGCTAATAAATGACTGTTATTACCTACAATAAAACGTTCTTACTATTGGTAGTATGCTTTCCATTGCCATATGTATTTTTTCTGATGCAAATCAAAAAATTTGCATTGCTCATTATTTTTACAGAAGTGCCGAATAATTCATTTCTTATTAATCAGTGACTGACAACTAATATTTCAAGAGCTCAGTAACTTTGTTATTATGAGTGCACTTTGGAAGTATAGATGTAATGATATATGAGATTAATATCCATAAGGTGAAACACTCGGCTGTTCAAACTAGATGTTAGCTGAAAAACTTTTGTGTGCTGACAGAATTTCAGGAGAAAGTGAGTTTCAATTACTACATTTCACATCCTAATAAAACAGCACTGCAGTGAGGCCTACTTTTTTAGTTCTACTTTCCCATGCTGGTATAATTGTTAGAATTCTGTATAAAAGTCTCCACTGATAAAATACAAGAAACAAACCTATAGTAGCTGTTGTACAGAAGCTCCTGTAATACAAGTGTGTGTCAGGGGGATGGAACAGAGAAAACTGATCACATCCCAATGAATGTACCAAATATTTATCTCCCTGAAAGAATGTCCCAGTACAATCTACAGACATACATCATCCTCACTAATAGGATAACTTAACAACACAAAAGTAGTAACTTTCCTTGCAGTAGGGATGAGATGAGTTCACATATCAGATGTACGAACTCTAAGATAACATTATCAGACTGCGAAAAAGTATAGCTGGAGGTGAGTTAAATAAGGCTGTTAGACAGACATTCAAAAAAGATAAAAGAGTATACACAAAATGTTGAATGTGTCAGTCCACTCATTATCTTACAAAAGACTGCAAATAATACAATCCTCTCAACCCCCAATTTTTTTCGTGAGCAATGTATGTGCTGTATCAAATGAGTGTAAGAGATAAAGACCATAAAATGGGTTAAGCCCCTCCATTATTTAATCTAAGATTCTAGTAATAATGATTTAGACTGCAACTTTCAAGTAAGGACCTCCAAACGAAAGTAGGTTATATGAACAACAAACAACGCCCTTTGAAATCTAGCAGCTATTATGGAATCAGTTATTAACTACAAAATGTAATGTGAATATGGCGGTAAAAATCATCACAAGAAGGCTGCAGTCACTGCTGCTCCAGTTAAAACAGCTCTTCTTGTATTCACAACCATCTGTGGTAAACAAACCCAGTCATGTCAGCTACGGACTCCATCAGAGATGCCCTTAATGATAATGATGAATGTAAATGTAACTCAGATTCCTGACTCCTGCTTGCATGACTAACCAGCAGCAGACATGAAAAGGTGAACTCTGTTCAAGCTATTGCAGTTACAATGAAAGGGCACAGAAGATAAATATATTACCTTTCTAGATAAGCAAATTAATTTGCAGGAGCATGACATTTATGACATTTATAACATTTCTTACATCTGCTTCATTCCAAGATGTGTAGCAACTGTATGATGTTTGTGGGGTGTATCTGTGTCCCCTTTACATAGATGAAGATATTTATAAACTAGATATTGGGCCAAATATACTATACTTCCTTTTATAACTTATTGTCAGAAGGGTTTCTTTAATGATGAGTTTGCAGTGTGACAGATTAAACATGGCAGTATCTGTTGACTCAAACAAAAATGCCTAGGGCATACATTTCAACTGCCCAGAATTTTGTAGAGTGTCCAGATTTTTGCCTCATATTTTTGATCTGTTCCTCATAAAGCTTGTGGTTTATTGGCAAATCACTGAGGATTGAAGTTATTAAATAATGACATGCATTTGAGTTTCAGACTACATATCTTTCAGACAATGCATGCTAACACAAATCCTGTTATGGTAGCTACCTTTATAAGTTTGTAAATGCAATATTTAAAATCTGTCCCATTTTATTTCTTGGGATAACAGCTTGTGAGGTATGGCCAAGGGTCATGTAAGCAGTAGCAAACATAAGGTAAATATAATTTCGTTTTAGCCATACATTTCTATAAATGATCATACAATATGCACTCCTCCATTGCAATTGTACAATTGTCAAAAGCATTCCAACTGTAGAAGTGTCTTTCAGATATCCAGAGGATTAAGGCCCTGTCTGCTTTCTACAGGCCTGGATTTGAATCCTTCAACTTCCACTTGCCTATTGCACAACACTGAACAAATCATTTAATGGCGCAGTGCTCTGCGATAATTGAGGAACTGAGTTAGGCTTCTCCACCGTCTTCTGGGCAACATACTTATGAATATTTGACTCAACACACTTTCTCCATTTAGGAAGGACATTGTTTAAATTTATTTTCAAAAAATGATAGTGGATCAACATTGTTCTAGTTTAGTGTTAAGTAACTAAAGCAAGGGCTGCATTAGTAAACAGATGTTCAAGGAATAGTAATTTTTGATGATTTTATAAAGCTGCAGTGGTCTAGTACTACTGACCTCTCATCTCCCATATACATAGAAAATATGTTTGTCTTTCAGGTTCAATTTTTCTAATTACTAGCATGATAACTTTTAAGCAGCCTTGCTACTGTCTTAAACTTTGCAACCTGAATGTAAACTTAAGCTATGCATAAAATGGCCATCCTTACACTTGATAAGCTACTTCTTGGGTACTACGTAAGCATTCCTTGACTACGACATTACCTTAGGCAAAATGTTTCAGCCTACCTACCTTTACTCCCTTATTATTCACAGGAGATATCTAGCAACACTGTGGTAGGTACTTACTGCATTGCATTTAACAAACAAAAATAGCTTAAAATCACATCTGGGTACAGGGGAGCATGTGCAGCAAATGAATTTTCCCTAAAGCTTGCATAAATATTAACAGACTCAGTATCAACAGAATAACTGAGCTATGGATGAAACCACAGGTTTTCAATGGAGAATCCTTCAGTAAATATTTTTTTATCTTTGCTCATTCAGAGACCTGACATCACATTTGATGAAGAAATACCTTTATTAAACAGTGCTGTATTAATTAATTGGAGTCTTTAAAGATATTACTAAACATTATCTAAACATTATCTAAAGATGACTTATGTATCAGTTTTTAGGCATAAAACCCTTGCCAAAGTAAACAGTGATACCACAGAGTCCTTGGAGAAGGCCTTGGATGGATGGTGGGTTAACAAAAGGGGTATGTTAGGGACATTTCAAAGATATTGGGTAAACAAATAGTGCAGACTAAATAGACATCTTTTTCAGCCATCGTAAAAGTGTCATGTTTATATAAAGCAATTTTATAGAACCCCTTCATAAAAATTGCAAAATTACTTCCTTTCTTTCACTATCAAACAATATTAATAAATGCTCAGCTAATACCCCATTCATAGTAACTAGTCATCAGAAATGGTTAGTTATAGCAGGCATCAGTAACTGAAACATAATTATGCTACCTTTGTGAGCATGATCTGCCCCAAAAGTAAGACTTGTATGAGCACGATCTGCCCCAACAGTGACACTTGTGTGAGCATGATCTGCCCCAAAAGCAACACTTGTGTGAGCATGCTCTGCCCCAACAGCGACACTTGTATGAGCATGATCTGCCCCAACAGTAACAAATCTGCCCCAATAGTAACACTACACTTCAGTTACTGCTTATTCCTAGGAGCAACTGTCACTAACTAAGAAGATAAAAACTATAAAAATCATACCTCTCAACTGTACAGATTTTCACAGAATGTCCAGATTTTTGCCTCATATTTTTGGTCTGTTCCTCATAAAATTTGTGATTTTCTGGCAAATCACTGGGATGATCTGAGGATTGAAATCACTAAATAATTACACACATTTGAGTTTCTGAATTCAAATCCTTCAGAAAATGCATGTGGACACAAACCCTGTTATTTTAGCAACTTTCTAAATTTATAAGAGCAATATTTAAAATCTGTCCCTATTTTTGGGCCGTTGTCCCCCCCCACATTTTGTCAGGCTTTGTCCAGATTTCTAGCACTAAGAGGTTGAGAGGTATGATAAAAATGGACACAAATACTTGTATTAACTGTTGCATCTACTTATCAAAATACAAGTTTGTTGTTTTAATTAATTCTTTGTTAGACTTTTTCACTTTTTATGATTTATAGTCTTTACATTTTTAAAACAGTTTAAAGTTGTTAGGTTTGTTAAGGTTTGCTGAGGTTAGTGATGAGCAGGGTATGGATAAGTTGAGGTTAGCAAGAAATTACCCAACTTCTGCCTCTCCTTTCCACTCCCCCTACCCAATCTCCTCTCATACATTTCCTCTATCACCACTTTCTCAATACTCCTACTTCCCAAACATCTCACTACTTCATCCCTGCCTCCTTCATACAACTTCACATAAACTACTTCTCTCCATACTTTCATTACTCAACCTCTAACATACTCTTTACTTCAACTGACACTCCCTTCTCTCCCACTTTATACAACCATGGTTTTCTCAATCCTCCAACAACTTAAAGTCCCCTGCTCTCTCCTTCTCTTTCTGATTCCTTTTGTCCTATATCAGCTCTTACTCTTCCTCTGCATATGCAATTCCCCCAACAAAAATAACTTCCCCCCAAACTCCCTTCTCCATAACTCTTTCTCTCACTTCCATTCTATCTCTTCTTTTCTAATCCCACCCAATCAACTTCATCTGTTCCACTACAAAACACTATCCACTACTACTACTACATTTACACACAAATTAACCTTTTTTCCAACTGAACCCTCTATCTCTATACTAACATTTCTCAAGTCTTTCCTACTCAATATTATATTTTTAGCCGGAGATATCCACCCCAATCCTGGCCCTATCCTCTTTGACAACAATAATCACCCAATTCCCTCTCCCCTACCCCCAAGCATATTAAAAATCTTCACCCTGAACTCCCAAAGTCTCAATAACAAAGTCCACCACTTCCAGGCCTGGTTAACCCACAACCAACCAGACATCTTAGCCATTTCAGAGACTTGGCTTAAACCCCATATGTCTGATTCAGAAATACTTCCCCCTGGATACCATATTATTAGAAATGACTGACCTATAAAAAAAGGTGGAGGCTCTACCATAGTTTACTCTAAATCACTAACTGTAATTCCCCTCCAAATTCCAGTTCCTCAATTTGAAAATACTGAACTTACAGCTGGACTACTGAAACTAAATAGACACAAAAACATCTGTATTATTGCCCTATATATCTCCCCTGGAAATAATATCCTCGTCCTTGAAGACATTCTCCAATGGGCTTCTACTAAAGTTAACTACGAAACATACATCTTAGGTGATGTAAATATCGACTGGAATAAAATTAACTCTCTCTCCCCATTTCTTGCCATCAGCCTCTATAACTTCACCCAAACAATCCAGCATATAACTAGACCCAACAAAATTAATCCCCCAGGTTCATCTATTGACTGGATCCTAGTCTCCAATCCAAACAAAATCACTAATTTTGGAACAATTCCAGACACCATTAGTGACCACCTGCCAGCCTTCATTCACCGCACTACCAACTCTTCCCCTCACCAACATCAATACATCCTAACTCGTAATCTTAATAACTTCAACCCTACAACCTTCTCAAACCTATTTAAACAAATGAACTGGCAAGACCTTAGAACTCTCCCTCTTGATGATGCTATCAACTACTTAAACTCTGTTTTCTTAGATACACTTAACTCTCTCGCCCCTATCAGAAATAAAAGGGTAAAAATAAATACCGCTCCTTGGCTATCTAAACTTACTAAACAAATTATGCATCAAAGGGATAAACTATGGAAACTGTTCCAAAACAATAAACTGCCCAACACCTTGCTCCAATATAAGCAACTACGTAACCAAGTAAAACAACTAATTACCAAGGACAAAAAATCCTATTACTCCAACCTCCAATCTAACAATAACAAAAACCCCAAAAAATTCTGGAACTCAATAAACTCTCTTCTTAATCCCGGTTTCAAAAATAATCCCAGTCCTGACCCAAATAAATCTGACCTAGAATTATGCTCAGAATTTAATTCTTTCTTCTTACAAACAATATCTGACCTAACTAAGACCTTCCCTACCAATATCCCTTCTGTTCCCATTCATGCTCCTTCCAATTCCTCCGATAACCCTCTCCTTCGATTTGAGCTCAAACCTGTTTCTACTAACTTCATAAAAAAACTTCTATCTAAACTTAAACCCTGCTCTAATGCCCCTGACAATATTCCCTCCTCCTTTCTAAAATGTGCTGCAGATGGGATAGCACTCCCGATCAGCATCATTATTAACAGAACTATTAACGGATCTTACGTCCCCAAATTATGGCGCTCAGCTTATATCCTTCCACTGCACAAAGGAGGCAAGAACACCAACATCTCAAACTTTCGCCCCATTGCTCTACTCTCACCTATCTCTAAAATCTTAGAAAAGTGTGTTCACTCCCAACTTATGCCTTTTCTAACCCAAAACCATCTTCTAACACCTACCCAACATGGCTTTCGTTCTGGTCATAGCACTACTACTGCTCTATTATCCTACCTAGAAACTATCAATCAAGCCCGAGACTCGGGTCACCTGGTCTCTACTGTCTTGCTTGATCTCTCTAAAGCCTTCGACACTATTTCTCATAATCATATTCTCCTTCAACTATCAAACCTGCATCTATCTCCTAATTCTCTATCCTGGTTCTCTAGCTACTTATCTGATAGGTCTCAGGCAGTCAAATGGAAAAACTCCATCTCCTCCTTCCTACCCACCCAAACAGGTGTACCACAAGGATCCATCCTGGGACCCATGCTCTTTAATATTTTTATCAATAACTTTCATTCTGCTATCCCTGATGCCAAAATTATTCAATACGCAGATGATTCAACCATAGTCTTCTCTGCCACAAACAGCTCTGAACTGCTTCTCAAAACCCAAGCTGCCTTCTCAACCACTGAAAACTGCATGCATAAAAACCACCTCTCCCTTAATGCTAACAAATCCAAAATTCTCCTCTTCTCCCCTAGAAAATCTTACTCCTTCAATAAAGATACTTTCAAAGTCCTTAGCAACTCTAAATCCACTACTGAAGTAGTTCCCTCTGCAAAACTCCTCGGTGTTACAGTTGACGAATTCCTAAAGTTCGACATACACATTCAACAAAATATTAAAAAAAAACCATCAAAAACTAGGCATGCTATACACGAATAATCGCTTTCTCTCTCTCACCACAAGGCACACTCTGGCCAGTACCTAGCTTTTGCCCTCTTTACTTTATGGAGCCCCTCTCTTAACCAACTTGTCATACTCCAGCAGCTCCAAACTAGAAAGCTGCTATAACAAAATCTCTAAATTTGTGTCAAACTGTAAAAACTCCACCCATCATTGCCTTTCCCTTCAATCCCTAAATTGGCTAGAACTACCAAACTACCTAACCTATCTGCAGCTCACAACAGCACACAAACTTATATTTCAGCCATCTAACTGTCCTGCTCTAGCTAATATCCTTCCTCCCTACACCCCTAAGGGATCTCTCAGATCTGAACATCAAAATCTGATTGATATCTACAAACCTAAAAGTCCTGCTGGCCAGCTTCTCCTCTCCTTCACTATCGGTAAGGCTTGGAACTCTCTCCCTGCCTCTTTAAGAACTATATCAAGCACTGAAAATTTCAAAACTCTGCTTTTCAAACATCTGTCCACTAAGTGGAAATGCACCTGCTTTCACCCTACCTAAAACTATTCAACAACTCACAAATATCCTACCTAGAGTGTAAAAAGGTGAGACTGCCCTTTAGTCCACCTCAACTAAAAACTATCCAAGTACATATTCATACCACATGGAGTGCTCCATTGCACTCAAAATGTCCCAAAGACTTATCTTCATACTGCTTCATGTAAATATTGTAAATAGATTTCTTAACTCTCTTCTCTATGTGCTTATATAATTGCATTTTCTCAAACTACTCTATAAGAATTCCTTTACAAATGTATAACCTTCTAAGAATGTGCTCATGTACTCAAATAATGCTTTGTCTTAAATTACCCTATAAGAACAGCTTATGATTGTATAACCTTTTAGAATAACCTTAGTGAAGTAGCATTTGACTTTGTTGCAATAATGAATGTTTCTATTGTACAAACTGATCACCTCAATGTATCATTCATATTTTATATTTCTGTATTTTATATTTGTACATCTGGAGCTTTTCTCCCCGGGCCTCCACTGAAAACGGATCTCAGGGCCCAGTGGACTTCCCCGGTAATCAAACTGGAAATAAATAAATAAATAAATAGTACGTACTACACACTAAAATGGTGGTAATCAGCTCCATACTTACCAATAAACACAGAGACTCTAGCTCTCTTTTTATGTACCCAGTAACCCCCACAAAAAGAAAACCTGAAAAGGTTAAGCATTGCTTGCTTGGACAACACATGCTTTTTTATTTGTACTGCTGCAGGAAAACCCCAGGCTCAAAAAAAATATATATAATATATATAGATAGATATGTGTGAGTACACACACACGTGTGTGTGTGTGTGTGTGTGTGTGTGTGTGTGTGTGCGTGTGTGCGTGTGTGTGTGTGTGTGTGTGTGTGTGTGTGTGTGTGTGTGTGTGTGTGTGTGTGTGTGTGTGTGTGTGTACAAGTGACTCTTCCTTTAGTTGATTCCTCATCTTCCCTGCACTATTGTCACCAAAAGTCCTTTTATAATCACCTGTTGTCTTTTGCCTCCATAATACTGTAACATCATAGGTTAATCGTGAGTGATATACTGTTATTTCATGCTCAGACTGAACTGTTAAAACATGAACATGCATTCACCTTTCTTAAATAGAGTTCACACTCAGAAAATGCTGTGAATGAAGAAGCAAAGGAGCTGGGCTCGAGGGCTCATCCAGACATCCACTGTAAGTGGAACCTGCCTGTAGTACTCACATATCAAATGGCCATGTCTATGGCTCGCCTCAGTCTAATTTTACATTGACTTTTATGCAGAGTAAGCTGAGTATGAGTTAGCTGATTTTAGCAGCTGTTGGTTATAGCAGGCACTAGGTCATGTGGATACCATCACGCTTAACTGGTTTTCACATTTTCTTGAAACAAAAAAAAAACTACAAATATGAGTTATGCCAGCATGCCATAAGTAACAATCTCCTTCTTGGCATTGTTCCAAAAGTTTTCTAAAGTTTCTGATACCATAAGTCATGTATATCTCTTACAGCTGATATTGGTACCCGCATAAGCACAATAAACCTCTGTCAAAGATAACAAGCAAACGGAAATGCAAAGTGGAAACTGAAATAATCTAGCAACTATATCTTCCCAAAAATGTTGTTCCAAGGGGATTAATGCTCACTGTCCCCTTCTTTTTTAAATTTATGTTAGCAAACTATTCCACGACTGTCCAAACTTACTAGATATACAATATGCTCATTAACACTGCACTCCTTTGCACAATTACATTCCATAAACATTCCAGGTTATTACTTCAAGTCAAGTTGCTCACAGAATGTTGGCTCACCAAATCTCATCTTTTCTTAAAGTCTAATAAAATTAATACAAAGCAATACTTTTCTGCACTAGTCAGTATCAGACTGTAAACTCCTGCATGATAACTATCTTAATTAAAAAGGCAGGAAAAGTACACTAGGCATATAATATTAAATATGACTTAACCTTACTGAATGATATTGTGACTTTAGTGTATACATAAAGTAGAAAATGCAATCAGACTCTTGTCTGTTTGTACTGGTTCATCTTCTACATACTTCCAAGAGACAGAAACAAACTTGTTAATGCATCATTACTTGCAAAAGCTTTCATATCAGTCTAATATAAACAAGTCTTTTATAGGGTAATCTAAGAAGTCAGTCTTTCTTTCAAACAAGAGTGTTGTTGCCGCCTTGCAAAGGACCCAATATAGCACATGGCTGTTTCACAAAAAAAGCTAATTTTTAACTAGTTCAGAAAGTGCTTTACCTGTGCGCACACCCATCTCACATGTAAAATACCGAACAACAAGAATGTGGATTTTTTGATAGTTTTTATAGATCCCACAAAAGTAATATCACTGACTTACACTTCAAAAAAACAGGACAGCTCCCTATTTTCCATGGGAGTGTACCTGTAATGTCCACACTGAATTTGCTGCACCAAGGTTATTTATGGAAGACACTGCAAAAGAGTACATGTGTCAAACTATATTGCACTCCTCACAACAGCAATAATCTTTAAATATTCCAAAATAAAGGCATGCAAATCAAAGGCATTCTGATTCAGCCAGCCCAAGATATGGAACTTGTTTCCTGATAGAATAAGATGAAAGTATACACTAGATGTATTTAGCTCAAGCTTAAGTGCTGAGGTATTGATGTCAGTTAGGTCTATTTATAACTAGATCATCTGGGGGTCAGCTACCCTAGGTAACTGAACCCAGAGCAAAAAGCCATTTTGAAGCTATGACAGTATACCTTATTACATTCTTGAGCAACATGAAACTTATCTTTGAGCAATAGGACTTATAGTAGCCCTTGTAATGAGTTATATTCCTTTTTTGAAATAATGGATGCACTCTGATTTGCATT
Source organism: Protopterus annectens (assembly GCF_019279795.1). Classification (NCBI taxonomy): domain Eukaryota; kingdom Metazoa; phylum Chordata; order Ceratodontiformes; family Protopteridae; genus Protopterus; species Protopterus annectens. The sequence continues at coordinate 511,161,776 of NC_056736.1, forward strand.
AACATATAGGATTGCTTTCTTTGGAAGGGGCAAAAAAATTAAAAAGGTGACCCAGTTTGCCTCCTGCCTTGCTTCACATATATTAAGAAGTAAAATATACTTGTGTAGTCAACTTAACATGATTGTAGATGCTCAAATGTGATTACTTTTGCAGTCATTTTCTTTGAGAGGTTTGCCACAGGCAAGGTTCAAACATCCAGCTAGACATTCAGAGCTGAAAACCCTTCCAACTTGGGTGGAATGACCCTTCTACCTTTGGTTCTTTTTTTCCCTTTTTCTAACTAGGCTTGATATGTACACCGCAAATAACGCGTACTAATGCAAATGTTAAGGGATCTTTGTTATGCACCAGGGAGAATCTACATTCCTTGGGTACTTAAACAAAAAGAGTGTAGGGACAAAAAAAGGGATGAGAGAAGAGAAGTGATGTGAAAGCATCCCAACCCAGGTAGTTCTCAAGGTTGGAAGAGATCATTAATCAAACATCTATAATTATGGAAATGTTATTAAACAACTATTTATTATTTTTTATTTATTTGTTTTTCTTTTGTTTACCAGATTTGTCTGACTGAGTTTAGTCAAAAGCCACTTTTCTGCCAGAGGCCCAGGGAGAAAAGGTCCAACATCTTAGAAATATTTTAAATAGTTTTATGCATGGCCAGGCATTGTGTAATATACATTAGCAAAGGAATGTCTAATTGCTAAGATATTACATTCATATGAAATAAAGGCAATCTACTCCAGTATAAAAGACATGTATGTATTAGTAGATGTACAACACTGAGCATATGAAGAGGTGTATTAGTGGATTTGTCAAATAGATACTAGATTATCTGATTAGTGCTTAGGAATTCAAGGAATTGGAGGTGACAGAAGGAACTACGTAGGGCTGAAAATGCTAATATTGTAGTTAAGAGGTGGTGTATAAAGCAGGTTCACAGATATTTCTATATATATTGTAAAAGTTATATTAGAAGTATAGAGGTGGATAGTGACCAGTGTCCCAGAACTATGTAGATGGCTGGGAGATGCTAGTAAAATTATGCGGGTGTTGGTAAATACAAGCTGTGGGCGCAGAGGATTATAAATGAACAGAAATGGTTTAACAATATGGCAAGCAGCAGATAACAATGCCATTCATCTTGGATATATGCAGAAGCAGATGCATTGATTAGACAGGTAAAGTTTTAATTGTGTCTTAAATGAGTTTGCATTCAGAATGGATTTCAGTGGAAGTGGGATGTGGTTCCATACTTTAGCTACACTATTTGATTGAGTGTAGTGAGTCATCTCCAGTATTGTCATTCGGTTATAGTGATTAATGATTTTTCTCTAGAATCTAAAATTCTATTGGGGGGACTAGTGCTGTATTATGTTGTTAAGGGCCGGGCAATATTCTGGCTTATATTAATGTCTGTTTATTATAGTTAGCTGAGAAAGACAGAGGTGATGTGATAGTTGTAACCAGTTTAATTTTCTGAGGGCTGGACAGTGCTGCATTTTATTGTTATATTTTACTGCAAATGTGGTTATTTTATTATAACATTTCTCATGTTTGGATAGGTGTGAAACATGAACATTAGTGACGATTGGGAGAGCATAAAGGAGGGATGGCAGTAAAAAAGGAGAGGCTATATGTCTTCTGGCTGTGTCAGTGAGGTAGATTTTTACTCTGTATAATGTACCTGTTTTTTGTAATTTTTTTAACCATGTGTGATACATAGTGGTTAAATTTCAACTGGTCATCTGTGACTATATCCAGTAATTTTGTGTGGTGTACTTGTTCTGTTATGGTGGTGTTGACAGAGAAAATAGTGAATATGGTTGTTTTGGTAGCGATGTGTTTTGGGATAAATAGCATTATTTTTTATATAGTGGTATTTATGAATTAATTAGTCATGTTTCAATTGATAAAAAAGATTGCTGCATAATATCTTGACATTCAGAGATTTCGAAGAGCAGATTAGGGTCAAGTCATCAGTGTATTGCACCAAGTATAATTTTTTGTAGCAATGTAGAGGTTTTTGATGAATATGTTGAAAAAGTATGGGGCCTAGCAGAGATCCTTGTGGGATATCAATAGTCACAGACAATAAGGAGGAGAAATGATTTTTCCAATTCACTATTTGTGCTCTGTTTGAGAGGCGACTATGGAACCATCACTATGAAGACTTGGTGAGTCCTGAGGATGAGATTTTATGTAAGATATTTTGCTGAAAGACAGTGTCAAAAGCTTTTGTTAGGTCTAGGAAGATGGTGTAGACTAAGCCTCCAGCACTTACATGGTTGACAGTATTAACAACATTCAGTAAAGCAGTAGTTGTGCCGTGATGGGGGCAGAAGTCATGTTGGATTGAAGGCAGAAGCTGGTTATCTATTAGATAGTTATGAAGTTGCATATGAATACATTATTCTAACATATATATATATATATATATATATATATATATATATATATATATATATTTGTTTTTCTTTACCACGAAAGTCCGACTCAGCAAGGTAATACCCATTTTCAGCAGAGGCCCGGGGAGAAAAGCTCCATTTGCTTACATTGCATTATACTAAGTTCCAGTTAAACACAGAGCAGTTACATTTTTATTTACATTTATACACAAAAAGTATTTATGTTTATATGTTTTAAGATTTTACAGAGGTGGAAGTTACTAAAGAGAAGGCCCACGTACAACTTAATTGATTGTACAGGCAGCAGTTATATATAAAACTTGTTTTGTCATTTCAGTGAGAGGTTGAATGCATGTTGTATAAGACGAGTATCTGGAGAGTATCGTACTGTCAACACAAACTCTCAGCCTTGAGATGAGCTTGTGGAAGACCATGACTCGTTAAGATGTTGTTTAAGCAGTAGTTTATATATGGATTTGGGGCAATAACATAGCAATTGACTTATAGTTTGAAAGATCTGTATTGACTCCACCCTTGTGTAGTGGAAAAATGAATGTTTTTTTCTTTTCATAGTGAGGGAAGTTTTTTTTCAAATATGGATTGATTTATCAGAATTGAAACTGGATATACAAATAGCCTCAGTTACAATTTTAAGATATTTGCCAGGTAGAATGTCAATGGCAGTTATAGTAGGCTTTAATTTTTTGAAGTATCTTTTGATAGTTACTGTGGGAACTGGTTTAATAGAAAATGTTGAATGAGGTTAATTGATTGAGTAGGAACATCAAGGGCTTAATTAGTTGCCTGACTGGTTAATGATTGTACTGTCTGTATAAAGGGGGTAAGAACTGGTTGGCTATTGTATCATTTTGTTTCTGTGTGTTTGGTGTTGGCAGTGTGGCTTGTCATGGAGTTAGCAGTTTGCTGATTTTGGCTCAAAACAGTTTTCGATTATTTGTGCATATGTTTTGATTAGTTGCATAGTAGCTTTTCTTATCTTTGGTGATAAGTTGTTTTGTTATATTTCTTAGTTATCTATATGCCATTAAAGGGTGATAAGTTGTTTTGTTATATTTCTTAGTTGTCTATATGCCAGTAAAGTAGGAGCTGTTTTATTTTTTGCCCAGAGCTTCCATGCTTTGTCTCTTTGTCTTATGAGTTGTTTAATTGCTAAGGACACCCATGGAGCAGGGTTGACTTTGACTCTTTTTATTCTTGGGGGGGGGGTGGAGGTTTTAGAACACTTAGGAAGATTTTACAGAGCTCAGATATAGCATAATCTGCGGGGATAGTCTTTAGTGACTGACAGGTAAGGGGATGTAGTATGTTATTTATTTATTTATGTATTTATTTATTTATTTATTTTCATTTGTTTGTTTGCCAGGATAGTCCATTGGGCCACAAGGAGCCTGTTTTCAATGGAGTGCTGGGGAGAAAAGCTCACATTACAGATTATCTCATAGGAATACAAAGTAAATATAATAAGAAAAGGTTCACAATGATAGAATACATCAGTATAGTTCATTAAACAGCAATAAAAAAACAATTTTTTTTTACCAAAGTAGCAGCATAGGGTAACTGTTAAGTAGTAGGTCAATAGTTCAATAGAGCTGTGGAGCAATAGGAGGCAGTGATGGTGTATTTAGTTCTAGGAGAGTAGGAAGTGGTATTAGAAGGATTAGATAGGATGGGAACAGGAGCACTTCCATTGTGAAGTTAGGTGTGAGTGCAGCAAGGTTTTAAATGAGGAGAGACTGCTGGTGATGTGGATAGGAGATGGTAGAGAATTCCAGGGCCATGCAAGAGAGAAGGACATTAGGTGATTCCCAGCTGGACATGTGGGTTTGTGCAATTTAATTAGTTTTTGGGAATTAGATCTTAGAAGTCATTCTGGTTCATGCATTTCAAAGGTAGTGGCTAGGGAGGGACAAAGAGAGGGGTTGTAAATGAGTTTGTGTGTTTGGATGAGTTGGGTATAAGTGAGGAGGTTAGGTAGCTCAAGCCAGTTTAGTTGGTGAAGAGAATTACAAAGGTGAGAAATGGCTCTGTGACCTGCCACAAATTTTGATATCTCATTATAGCAAGAGGAGAGTTTTGTTTTGAGGGAGGATTGCAGGTTGGTGAGTATAGATGCACCATACAGGAGGGATGGAATGAGGTAAGTATTGGCTACTATGAGCCTAGTGAAAGGAGAGATATAACGATTCTGGCGGTATAGCATACCAAGGTTTTTGGGGTGTTTTTTGACATTTACTAGTAAATGTTTGTCGAATTTAGTTGATCATCTATAAGTACTCCTAGTAGTTTAGTGTCAGCGACTATTTCTAGGGGAGTATTGTTTTTGCTGGTGATTATGAATGAGTGTTTATCTAGGGAGGAGATTTTGGAGGTGGTGAATAACACAAGTTTAGTTTTGGTTGCATTAATAGAAAGATGGTTGTCTAGCATCAACTGCTCAGTAGAGGAGAGGGTGCTTTGGGTAAGGTTATTTAGAGTGGGGATAAAAGGGGAGGAGCAGATAATGGTAGAATCGTCAGCATATTGGATGAGGCTAGAGTTTGGAATGGCTTGGTAGAAGTCCTTAATGAATATATTGAATAGTAGGGGGCCTAAAATGAAACCTTGGGGGACACTTGTGGGAGTATTAAGGAAGGGTGAAATGGCTTTATTCCATTTGACTGCTTGTTGTCTGGTTGTGAGGTAGCTGGAGAACCACTTGGTACAGGAAGGGGATAGGTTTAGTTTGGAGAGTTTATTAAGAAGCAGGTTGTGGGAAATAGTGTCAAAAGTCTTGGAGAGATCAAGGAGAAGAGTGGACATTAATGGCTTTGATAATTGTTTTAAGGAAGAAGAGGAGGGCAGTGGAGGTGCTATGATCGGGACTGAATCCATGCTGTGTGGAGGGTAAGAAACTGGTTGTTGATGAGATAGGTTAAGAGTTGTTGGTGGATACATTTTTCAAGAAGCTTAGACAAAGGGGATAAGATAGCAATAGGGTGGAAGTTTGGAATGTCATTATTATTGCCTCCTTTATGTAGAGGAATAATAAAGGCTTTCTTCCAGAGCTGGGGGACCTGGCTTTCTGAGATAGACTGGTTAATTAGTATGCTGATAGGGAGATCAATGGTTTCTGCTGCTACTTTTAGGAAGTAGGAGGGAATTTCATCAAGGGCATTGGAACCAGGTTTTAATTTTAGGAAAAGTTTTTTATGGTGGATATAGAGATTGGATTGATAAAGAAGGGTGGAGGTTGGGGGGAAGGAATGCTAGGGGAGGAAGGGATGGGTGCAGGCTGAGGAGGGGCATAGAGGTGTTGATGAAGGATGATGTTAGCTTGCTTATGGACTCTATGAAGAAAGAGTTAAATTGGGTGGCTAAGTTCATGTCAGAGGCATCTGGGTTAGGGCAAGGGTTTTCTTTTTTCCCTGGGTTGAGAAGAGATGAGATTCCTTTCCAAAATAGTTTGGGATTGGTGTTGCGGTTGGTGGAGAAGTAGGCGTTGCTGTCTGAGGTAATAACATTTTTGAATTATTTTGTAGTGTTTTATATTCAGTAGGGGTGATAGTGGTTTTATTTTTATAACATGTTCAGGCTTTGTCACATAATCGCATAGTAGCTAAGGTGTTTTTGGTTAAGCAGGGTACAGGGTTACTTTTTGTATGTTTTGTTTTTAGAGGGGCAAAGGAGATGAGCAGGTTTGTGAAAGTATAGTTAAAGTAGGAGAGAGAATTATCTAGGGGAAGAGTCTTTAGTGCGTTCCAGTTTGTGCTTTTTAGTGCATTTGAGAAGGTTTCAGAATTTAAGTTCTTTAGGCAGCGAGTGGAAATATAGGTGTGAGTTAGTTGTATGGCAGAGAGGAGACAGTGGGCAAAATGGGGGAGTGGTCAGCTAGTAGGTCTGGGAGAAACCACTATCAGAGATGCAGTGAGAGTGAGTTACTAGAATCCAGTCTATTGTACTTCCAGTAATGGAGTTCTTAGAATGCCTGGTGGTGGAAATGATTAGTTTTGTAAAGTTATATAAGTTAATATTGAGTGAGTTAGTGGGAGATTGGATTGTGGTCCAGTTTATGTTCACGTCCCCCAGGATTATGGTTTTGTGAGTAATGTTGGTGGAGACCCAGGAGAGAATATCTTCAAGGGTTGAGATATTGTCACCAGGGGGAATATAGTGGGAGAAAACAAATATGAATTTATGCTTGTTTTGGTAGAGTAGTGCTCGTATAATTTCTTTATGCTTGTTTAGGTGGAGTAGGGCTGGTATCATTTCTGCCTTGCCAAATTTGAGAAAGGGTTTGGTATAGGGGGTGACTAAGAGGGATGCTGAGTAAAGGAGTGCTACACCTTCCCCTTTTTTGAGTTCTGTCATTCCTTAACATGCGGTAGTTGGGAGGAGTTATTTCAGAATCTTTTATGTGGGGCTTAAGCCAGGTTTTTGAGATGGAGAGAATATTGGGCTGGTTATGTAGAAGCCAGGCATGAAGGTTTGGAATTTTGTTACATAGGCTCTGAGCATTTAGAGCTGAGAAGTGGAGGGGTTTGTCTGTTTCTTGGGGGTGAGGTTGGGGGGCTGAATTCAGTGTGGTAGATGGGCCTGGGTTTGGGTGGATGTCCCTGGAGAGAAGGATAGAGATAAAATGATGGATGAAGTATTTGGTTTGTTTGGGGTGTTGTATATAGGTAGAGAGATTTGTGGACATTAGAGTAGGTAAGTTGGAAACAGTGTTTTTAGAGTTAGGTAGGAGTCTATAGGGGAAGAGCATGCTAGTGTTGAGGAGGTAGAGATTGGGAGATATAAGGGTAACAGTAAATGTGCACTTTGTAGAAGTTGGGGTAGTAGTGTGAAATGGGTGGGAGTGGTTTGCATTAGTGGGTTGGGTGATATAGTTTAGGTAAGTTAAAGTAATTAGAAGTATTATTTGAGTAAGTAGGGAATAGAGGCTTGAGGGCCATGATGTTGGCTTTAGGATAGTAGTAAAGGGTGAGTTAAATTGGGAAGTTACTTTATTTGATTAAGAGATTATGGTTTAGGTTAATTGGTAGTATATCGGGATAAGTAGTGTTTGGCACTAAACTCTGAAGGGTAGGCTTACTTAAATGGGTGAACTGTGGGAGGGGATTTTGGGGGTATGATGGGTAGTTTGGATTGGCTAGTGAAAGTGGTGAGAGTGGTTAGCTAAGTATAAGTGCAGTGGTACTGGGGTGGGTGGAATTAGGGCAGGGCAAATGGAAGGGGTATAGCCAAGGGAATGAAGAATCAATGTCAAAGAACAACAACAACAACAAGAAAAAAAAACAATCAGTGGAGTGGAAGGTAAATTCAAAGGAAATTATGTAAGGGGGGTAAGGGACATTCTAGCAGTGGTATAAGGAAAGGATTAGAGTGGTTCAGAGAGGGAAAGACGGTGCCTCGGGAAGGAAGGGAAAGTTAAATTGTCTGGGGGAGGGATTGGAAAGAAAATAAAGTGAAAGAAACTGGGGGAGGGGTTGGAAAGAGAGTGGAGATGGATGTCACAGTGGCCTAGCTGGTTGGAACCAGTACTGACAGGGCCAGGTCAGCAGTGTGAAACAGCACTGAAAATAACAATCAGAAAGGAAGCAACTGTGAAAATCAGAGCTGAAAAGGTAAAAAGAGAACAAGCCAGAGATGGAAATGTTGCGTATATAAATTTAAAAACAGGAGACAAAAGGTACAGAAGATGTACTAGGGGTTAAATAATACTCTAGAATGGGGGAGACAACATCAAACCTACATATACTGGAGCTACTGAAAGTTAAAATAAAATATATGTTAATAAAATTGTCTTCATGAAACATAGTAATTTCTCTCGCCAAGCTGTAGTGATGCATTTTTGGGCTGTTGCTTTGATACATTAGGTGTAGATTGCTAAGTGACCACTTAGGTTATCTGACAGGGCTCCATGGGATGACATTTTATTTGGAGAGGATATTAGGCTCCAGTAGAGGGTTGAATATCTGGCTGTGGCTTTGTTATATCTAGCTGGTGTGGTTATACATTGGGTGAACTTGTACAGATGTATATAATTGGTTGGATTTTCAAACTGTATGGTTAGCCAATCTATATTAACATCATCCAATATTATAATTTCAAAAAAAATGTTTAAGGAAGCCCAGCAGAGAATATATTCCAGTGTTTTAATATTGTTATCTGGGAGTAATGTATATATCCATGATTGTGATTGTTTTCTAAGTGTTTAATTATAGCATGGTTAGTAGGATTTCCAAGTTAGAGACAGTTGTCAGGATGTGGGGGAAAGGCATATATCTAGTGTTTTTTGTAGAAAATAGCCACACTGCCAATGTTTTTTTTTTCTTGGTCTGTGTTTAATCTGGTAACATTATTGCCTGGTTTGATTATTTCTTAGGTTCATAGGTTCATAGGTAGGTACTAGGCTATCAGCCCAAGGGCCTATTCAAGCCTAGCCAACAAGGTTCCGTGGCTTACACCACCCAAGAAAGTTATTTTCCTGTGCCACTGACGAGCAGAGACACAGAAGTGATCCCTGGGGTGTATTTCCTATTTCCCATCCACTCATCAAGATTTTTCTTGAAGAGTGCTAATGAAGAACTTTGCTTGACATAGATGGGTAGCCTGTCCCAGAGTATGGGAAGTCTCTGGGAAAGGAATCTATCCCTCCAGCCTGTCCTGTTTATTGTGGTGACAAGGTTTAGGTCCCTAGAGCTTGTAGCTCGGAGGGATTGGGATTTCCTTAGGTGTAGCATGTCCAGCAGCTCTGGGTTTGACACAGCTTTATATGTTAGGCAGAGATCACCTCTGAGTAGGTGATATGCTACGGAGTAAAGCTGGAGTTTTTTGAGGCGGTCAGTGTAGGGCATTTGTTTGAGTCCAGTAATCCTCTTTGTGAGGTTCTTCTGTGGCCTTTCCAGCTGCTGCAGATGTCTTGTGAGGTACATTCCAAAAGGGGCATTGTACTCTATAATGGGTCTAATGAGTGTTGCGTAGAGGGTAACGATGACCTCTTTTTTCCTGGACGAGAACCCTTTTATGATGAGGTGTGCCATGTAGAAGGACTTCCTGACTACTGTGTTGATGTGACTTTCAAAGGAGAGACTACTGTCCACCTGGGTCCCAAGGTCTCTTATCATGCATTCGGTGCTAAGTAGATTCCTGCCTATGTGGTAGTTCATGGGTACAGAGTTTTTACCAAAGGGGATGACACTGCACTTTTTGGCATTGAGCTTGAGGCCATGGCTCTGACACCAGGCATCTGTCTCAGAGACGTCCTTCTGTAGGATGTTCACATCATTTGGGGACTTGACTATGGCTCCTAGTTTGCAGTCATCTGTGAACTTGGTTAGCCAGAGGCCTTTTGTGTTAGCCTGTACTTCAGAGAATTAGATACCAAACAGGAGCAGTCCCAGGATGGAACCCTGTGGTACTCCACTTGTCACTGGTTTGAGGTCAGATTTGGAGTCTGCAACTTTTACAGTGTGGATTCTGTCAGTGAGCCAGTTGGCAACCCATCTTGTGACATAGGGATTTATGCCTAGTTTATTGAGTTTAGCTATAATTCCAGAATGCAGGATGGTGTTGAAAGCCTTGGCGAGGTCAAGATAGGCTGTGTGAACCACTTTACCCTCATCTATGGCTTTGGTGACTGCCTCAAAGAAGTCGATCAGGTTCAAGAGGCATGATCTGCTTTTCACAAACCCAAACTGGGTGGGATCCAGAGTTTGGAGGTTACCAATGTCTTTGTTTATGAGTTCCATGATGATACATCCCATGGCTTTGCAGACCAGGTTCGTCAGGCTAATAGGTCTATAGTTCCCGGGATCAGTGGTGGCTCCCCCTTTGTGGAGTGGGATAGCTGTTGCTGTGTGCCATTCAGTGGGCAGAAAGCCTGATGTGAGGCTATTATTGAACATGGTGCTTAAGTGGGGAGCCAGTTCATTCTGAAGTTCATGTAAAACGCAGCCTGGGATGTTATCCGGTCCCATGGATGCTGTGTTTTTGGCTTTAGAGAGTGCAGCTTTCACCTGCGTAGTTGTGATTACAGGGACTCTGCATTCTTCCTGTATAGATATGGACCCTTTAGGGGGTGGGGGGGTGGGTAAAGTTAGCACTGAACCTATCTGCCAGGATGTTGGCAATATCAGTTGGTTCTGTAATTTTCATGCCTTTGTGCTGTAACTCAGAGCAGATCTGGGTGTTGCCATTGAGATTCTTGACATAGCTATAGAATACTTCTTCAGTATTTTTGTTTCCTGGAATAGCCAGATTTTGTGACATAGGTTTATAGGTAGGTACTAGGCTATCGGACCAAGGGCCTAAGTAAGCATAGCCAACAAGGTGCCCTGTCTTACGCCACCCAAGAAAGTTATTTTCCTGTGCCCCTGTCAAACAGAGCCACAGAAATGATCCCCGGAGTGTATTTCCTGTTTCCCATCCACTCATCAAGATTTTTCTTGAAGAGTGTTAATGAGGAACTTTGCTTGATATAGATGGGTAGCTTGTTCCAGAGTATGGGACATATCTGCGAAAGGAATCTATCCCTCCAGCATGTCCTGTTTATTGTGGTAACATGGTTTAGGTCCCTAGAGTGTGCAGCTTGGAGGAATTGGGATTTCTTTAGGTGTAGCATGTCTCCAACAGCTCTGGGTTTGACATAGATTTATATGTTAAGCAAGATGACCTCTGAGTAGGTGATATGCTATGGAGTAAAGCTGGAGTTTTTTGAAACAGTCAGTGTAGGGCATCTGTTTGAGGCCAGTAATCCTCTTTGTGAGGTACTTCTGAGGCCCTTCCAGCTGCTGCAGATGTCTTGTGAGGTACATTCCAAAAGTGGCGTTGTACTCTATAATGGGTCTAATGAGTGTCTAGTAGAGGAGAACAATGACCTCTTTTTTCCTGGATGAGAACCCTTTTGTGATGAGGTGTGTCATGTAGAAGGATTT